>NC_053025.1:371627597-371764903 GCF_003073215.2 Triticum urartu | reverse complement strand
GCTTTCTCCTTCGCGAGGCCAAACATTATATATATAATTGCGATCACGATGAACAAGATGCATAGGATAAAACTTCTGATGAAATTCCAATTTCAGTCATTTGTAATTCCAAGACCTCATATCATCACATAGCCTATACCATGTCGATGCATCTCCCCTCAAAGATAAGGGGAAGACCTTCTTCTTAACAACATCTCCGGGTACACCTGCAAGCTTAAATAATCCACAAACTTGATCCACATATATTAGATGTTCATCAGGATGTTTTGTTCCATCTCGTAGAAAAGGATTAGCTAGCAGTTTTTCTATCATACCCGAAGGAACTTCGAATCAAGCATTTTCATTTTCATTTTCAGTGGGTTCAGTAGGTTGACAAGCAACTCTTTGCTCTACAGGTCGGGGTGAAGATACCCCAAACAAGCCCCTCAGAGGATTACCTTCCATGGTAATAAGTGACAGTAAATTTCAGCACACTATATAAATTTTTCCCTACCAAATTCCACCTACCAAAGGAGCTTCACTCCCTGACAACGGCTCCAGAAAAGGGTCTTGATGACCCACAAGTATAGGGGATCTATCGTAGTCCTTTCGATAAGTAAGAGTGTCAAACCCAACATGGAGCAGAAGGAAATGATAAGCGGTTTCCAGCAAGGTATTCTCTACAAGTACTGAAATAAGTGGTACCAGATAGTTTTGTGATAAGATAATTTGTAACGAGCAACAAGTAACAAAAGTAAATAAGGTGCAGAAAGGTGGCCCAATCCTTTTTGTAGCAAAGGACAAGCCTGGACAAACTCTTATAAGATGTAAAGCGCTCCCGAGGACACATGGGAATATCGTCAAGCTAGTTTTCATCACGTTCATATGATTCACATTCGGTACTTTGATAATTTGGTATGTGGGTGGACCGGTGCTTGGGTGCTGCCCTTACTTGGACAAGCATCCCACTTATGATTAACCTCTATTGCAAGCATCCGCAAATACAACAAAAGTATTAAGGAAACCCTAACCATAGCATGAAACATATGGATCAAAATCAGCCCCTTACGAAGCAACGCATAAACTAGGGTTTAAGCTTCTGTCACTCTAGCAACCCATCATCTACTTATTACTTCCCAATGCCTTACTCTAGGCCCAAATAATGGTGAAGTGTCATGTAGTCGACGTTCACATAACACCACCAGAGGAGAGACAACATACATCTCATCAAAATATCGAACGAATACCAAATTCACATGACTACTAATAGCAAGACTTCTCCCATGTCCCCGGGAACAAAAGTAACTACTCACAAAGCATAAACATGTTCATAATCAGAGGGGTATTGATATGCATATAGGATCTGAACATATGATCTTCCACCAATTAAACCAACTAGCATCAACTACAAGGAGTAATTAACACTACTAGCAACCTACTAGCACCAATCCCGGACTTGGAGACAAGAATTGGATACAAGAGATGAACTAGGGTTTTGAGATGAGATGGTGCTGCTGAAGATGTTGATGGAGATTGCCCTCTCCCGATGAGAGGAGCGTTGGTGATGACGATGGAGAGGATTTCCCCCTCGGGGAGGGAAGTTTCCCCGGCAGAACAACTCCGCCAGAGCCCTAGATTGGTTCCGCCAAGGTTCCGCCTCGTGGAGGTGGAGTTTCGTCCAAGAAGATGGCTTATGATTTTTTTCCCATCGAAAGACTCCATATAGCAGAAGATGGCCACCGGAGGCCCACCAGGGGGCCCACAAGGTAGGGGGCGCGCCCAGGGGGGTAAGGCGCGCCCCCCACCCTCGTGGGCAGGGTATGGCCCCCCTGGTGAAGTTCTTGCTCTCAATATTTTTTATATATTTGGAAAACATCTTCCGTGAAGTTTCAGGACTTTTGGAGTTGTGCAGAATAGGTCTCTAATATTTGCTCCTTTTCCAGCCCAGAATCCCAGCTGCCGGCATTCTCCCTCTTTATGTAAACCTTGTAAAATAAGAGAGAATAGGCATAAGTATTGTGACATAATGTGTAATAACAGCCCATAATGCAATAAATATTGATATAAAAGCATGATGCAAAATGGACGTATCATACCGCTTAGTGATAAAGTAAAGCAATTACATGGCGATTGCATTTCATACAATAAAGCGACAAACATATGGCTCCTGCCAGTTGCCGATAACTATGTTACAAAACATGATCATCTCATACAACAATTTATATAATCACGTCTTGACCATATCATATCACAACATGCCCTCAGAAAACAAGTTAGACGTCCTCTACTTTGTTGTTGCAAGTTTTACGTGGCTGCTACGGGCTTAGCAAGAACCGTTCTTACCTACGCATCAGAAACCACAATGCGGTATAGTGATTGTTTTTTGATCTTCAGAAAGAACCCTGTTCATCGAATCCGATTCAACTAAATTTGGAGAGACTGACACCCGCCAGCCACCTGTGTGCAAAGCACGTCAGTAGAACCAGTCTCATGAACGCGGTCATGTAATGTCGGTCCGGGCCGCTTCATCCAACAATGTCGCCGAATCAAGAAACAACTAGTGACAGCAAGCATATCTATATACCCACACCCACAACTCCTTTGTGTTCTACTCGTGCATATAACATCTACGCATAGACCTGGCTCTGATGCCACTGTTGGGGAACGGAGTATTTCAAAAAATCTTACGATCACGCAAGATCTATATAGGGATGCATAGCAATGAGAGGGGAGAGTATGTCTACGTACCCTCGTAGACCGAAAGCGGAAGCATTAAGAAACGCGGTTGAAGTAGTCGAACGTCTTCGTGATCCAACCGATCAAGTACCGAACGCACGGCACCTCCGCGATCTGCACGCGTTAAGCTCGGTGACATCCCTCGTACTCTTGATCCAGTTGAGGCCAGGGGAGAGTTTTGTCAGCACGACGGCTTGTTGATGGCGACGATGAAGTTATCGGTGCAGGGCTTCGCCTAAGCACTACGACGATATGACAGAGGTGTGTATCTGTGGAGGGGGGCACCACACACAGCTAAAAATATTGTCAACTTGTGTGTCTATGCGGTGCCCCCTCCCCCCTATATAAAGGAGGGGAGGAGGGGGCCGGCCGGCCCTCATGGTGCGCCCCCAAGGGGGGATTCCTACTAGGAGTAGGTTTGCCCCCTTTCCTAGTCCTAATAGGAGGGGGAAGGAAGGGGAAGAGGAGAAGAATGAAAGGGGGCCGGCCCCCTTCCCAATTCAGATCGGGCTGGGGGCCACCTCTTGGCCGCCTCCTCTCTCTTCCACTAAATCCCATGTAGGCCCATTAAGCCCCCGAGGGGTTCCAGTAACCCCCCGGTACTCCGGTATATGCCCGAACTCACCCGGAACCATTCCGGTGTCCAAACATCACCTTCCAATATATCAATCTTCATGTCTCGACCATTTTGAGACTCCTCGTCATGTCCGTGATCACACTCGCGACTCCAAACTACCTTCGGTACCTCAAAACACATAAACTCATAATATCGATCGTCATCGAACGTTAAGCATGCGGACCCTACGGGTTCGAGAACTATGTAGACATGACCGAGACTCATCTTCGGTCAATAACCAATAGCGGAACCGGGATGCTCATATTGGTTCCTACATATTCTACGAAGATCTTCATCGGTCAAACCGCATAACAACATACGTTGTTCCCTCTGTCATCGGTATGTTACTTACCCGAGATTCGATCGTCGGTATCATCATACCTAGTTCAATTTCATTACCGGCTTGTCTCTTTACTCGTTCCATAATGCAATATCCCGCAACTAACTCATTAGTCACATTGCTTGCAAGGCTTATAGTGATGTGCATTACCGAGAGGGCCCACAGATACCTCTCCGACAATCGGAGTGACAAATCCTAATCTCGATCTATGCCAACTCAACAAACACCATCGGAGACACCTGTAGAGCATCTTTATAATCAGCCAGTTATGTTGTGACATTTAATAGCACACTAAGTGTTCCTCCGGTATATGGGAGTTGCATAATCTCATAGTCATAGGAACCTGTATAAGTTATGGAGAAAGCAATAGCAATAAACTAAACGATCATACTGCTAAGCTAACGGATGGGTTAAGTCAATCATATAATTATCTAATGATGTGATCCCGTTCATCAAATGAAAACTCACGTCTATGGCTAGGAAACTTAACCATCTTTAACTAATGAGCTAGTCAAGTAGAGGCATACTAGTGACACTCTGTTTGTTTATGTATTCACACATGTACTAAGTTTCGGTTTAATACAATTCTAGCATGAATAATAAAAATTTATCATGATATAAGGAAATATAAATAACAACTTTATTATTGCCTCTAGGGCATATTTCCTTCACTAGGCACTCTTTGAAAAGCTTCAGTGGTAGCTTTCCCTTTCCTTTCTTCAGCTTCTTCCTAGAGCTGCTCAACGGCTGTTTGCATTTCTGTCATCTTCAAGTCAAGATCATAAAACTTTGTCTCAATGATCCTCTCAAGACTCTCTTGATTCCGAGTCAGGGTGGCCAATCCTTTCTCAATCCTCAGAGTGGCTTGAATAAGATATCCAAGTTGATCTTGCTTTGACTTGAGGAAGACTTGTGAAGCCTCTTCAGCACTTGGCATCTTTGCTGCCTTCTCAGATTTTGCTTTCTCCCTCTTCTCTTGTGCCTCTACTGATGTGGGATCTTCAGCATCCATGACAATGGTGTTGTCCTCAAAGTCAGGCCTCAAGGGAAGGTGTTCTTTATCCAATAAGTATGTGCCTATGCCCATCTTGGAGTTGATGAGCATATGGATGTGTGGAGCATACCCACATGATCTCTTCTGGTCTGCAGTTGTCCTGTTGATTGTCTCAACAATCAAACTCATCACCTTGAACTTCTGGGCACATCAAACAACTGAAGAAAATTTATGGAGTGGCCTATGATGATCCTGTGATCTCGTGATTTGGTCAACAAGGTGTGCCTCAAGATGGTGTTAATAGTGGCCAGTCCAGACAACAGATAATATACAAAGCCTAGCTTGTGATTCTCCAAGGCTTTGTCAGGAATTTCCTTGTACATGTTGGCCATGTAGTTGTGATCTTTATTTCTCTTGGCATATACATCTATGTCATCCTTAAGCTCTACAGGGGCATTAATCAGCTTGGCCCATTCACCAACTGTTGATTGGTACCTTGTACCTTCAGACATCCATACAATTCTTCCATCAGGATAGAAATGAGCTGTAGAGTAGAATTGCATAATGAGCTCATCATTCCACTTGGTCAATTTCTGACCCACAAAAGTGTCTACTCCATTGAGTTTGAAGCTCTCATGCACACTTGGGAAGTGGTCTTCATTGTTGTTGATGTATTTCCAATCAACCCACTTCGTGTCACACACTATGGGCTTCTTCTCCAAAAGAATTGTCTCATAGAAGTCCTGCTGCTCCTTGGTGTGAAACCTATAGTCCATAGCAGTCCTTCTCCTCATAGCATATGGATCTGATTGTCTCCACAATCTGAGACCTGCATCCTTTCTGAATTTCATGTTTTCTTCCACTAGATGATTGTCATCATGGTCAGGGATCTTTGGCTTTAGCTTCCTGCGCACTTGGGCTTCATCATCTTCTTCTTCAACTTCAGGCACTGGGGCCTTGTTCTTCTCAGCAGCTGGTATGTTTCTTGTGCTCCTCTTTGGTGCGGTCTTGGGGGCTAGAGCAGTAGCTTTGGGGGCAGTCTTGGGCTTTGATGGAGCAGCCCCAGACTTGATGGCGTCCCCCATCAGCTTTTGAGCTTTAGGTGCGGGTGCACCATCCTCTCCTTCCTCTTCCTCCTCATCAGACTCTGGCCATAGTTTTCTTGTTCCTATCCTTCCTCTTCTTGCCCTCACCAGCAGCCTCTCAACAGTTGATTTGGAGGTTTCAAGAGTTGAGGCCTTGGCTTTCGAAGTGGGCACTCTCTTGGCAGGAGCCTTCTTGTGCATACCAGGCTGTGTTGATGCAAATGTGCCAAATTCCTTCTTGACAACCTTATTTTTGGAGCTGGCCTCCTCCTCAGCAACGACATAGTCTTCATCCTCTAAATCAGAATTTCTCTTTCTCCTCTGCTTAGTAGCAGCCTTAGGCAGGTTGCTAGGAGTACTTCTGCTGCCTTCATCATAACTGCCAGAGGGACTAGTGCCCTCACTTAGACACTTAGATTTACCTGCTCCTCAGCCTTGTTCTGGCTATCACTTTGATCAGACATGGTTGACACTACAAACTGAAAGCTGGCCATGTGAATAGTTATAGATGAGATAGAGTGGATGAGCATCACAAAGTGCAAAGATTTTACAAAACAAATGAGTCAAAAATTTAGTTTTATTTTTCCACAAAAAGCATTTCGGAGCTACCGATTTGTTAAACTCGGTAACACCGAAGCAACTTTGGAGTCTAAACTAGTGGAATCGGTCAGACCGAGACATAGTTCGGTGACTCCTAGATTGCTAGGGTTTCATTGAGAGTTGAACTAGGTCACACCGATTTGCATGTTTCGGTCAGATTGGAAGTTACAAGTGCAATGGCCTAAGCCAAATCGGTGAGACCGATTTTCGCAACTTGGTCGGTCCGAGATGAGTTCGGCAGAAACCTAACCCTAAATTTTCGAATCAAAACTAATCTAAAGGAAGTTTTTGCTGGATAGGATGATCTCATACATGGTAAGAAACATGACATTGACTTTGTGGTAAGAATCGGAGGTAAGAATTGCACAAAGGATCGAACTCATACCCTAACTTGGCGATGAGCTCGCTACGGCGGCAACGGCGGTGAAGATTTCCGTTGACAGGGATGGAGACCAGCGGCGGGAGGTAGCTGGCGACGAGAGGACGATTCGGAGACCCGAGTCAACAGAGCAGGACACGCACAGGCGAAAGGGTTTTGGAGAAATTTCCAAAATTTGACCCGTTGGTATATATATCCTAACCCTGTCAGTGTGACCGAGTGGAACAACTCGGTGGCACCGAGATGCAGAATCTCAAGCGGTTACTACAACTCGGTGTGACCGAATGGTTCTAATCGGTTGCACTGAGATTGAAAACCTAGATCAACTCAGTGAACTCGGTATGACCGAAAATGATGAGTCGGTCAAACCGAAATGCACAGAGAGGTTATGGAACTTTAATTCTATGATGAATCGGTGACTCCGAGTGCTCCTCACCCAGAGGGTTCGAATCTGACTTGATCAAACTTTGTGATGTAGCATGAATAGAGTTTGAGACGAGAAAAGCATAGATAGCTAGAGGAAGTTCTTAGTTGTCCATCCATTTGGCAAAAGAAGAAGAGCCAAACAATCAAAGCAACAAATGGATGTCCTCGAATGGGAAAGATATGCAATCAGCATGCTCACACGATAAAATGGCGAATGAAATATGTGGCAAAGCATGCACAAACACTCTAGCATCTATCAAGCAATTGGCGATGACTAGGTCATCTATGTATGAGTATATTGACTTAGGAGTCAAATGAGAATGTTTGATCATAGGTCATACTCATCGTTTAAGCGCAACTGGGGTTACCACTTTTACATAAAGCATTGTTGTGCTCACACCATTAGAGTTGCTTTAGCTCAATTCTTAGAGTAAAGCTCCCCCTAGATGCGATATTCCCCCTAAGAGGGATGAACTAACCTTGGGTTTTGTTGATGATGACTTCATGTAGATGTTGAAGATGTGGATGCTCAATGTTGATGTAGATCATTTGGAGCAATCCGTTGGAGTGAGTTGCACTTGCAATGCCTACACGGGTGTAACACCCCAGATGTAACTTACCCAATATGTACTCCAACTCTTGCCGTTTCCGGCCTTAAGTTATTTTATTTTCTCGGGTTCGGGTTTTTGTCTCCATGTGTTGTTGTCGTTGTCATGCATCTCATATCATGTCATCATGTGCATTGCATTTGCATACGTGTTCGTCTCATGCATTCGAGCATTTTCCCCATTGTCCGTTTTGCATTCCGGCGCTTCGTTCTCCTCCGGTGGTCATTTCTACCTTTCTTTCGTGCGTGGGGATTAAACATTTCCGGATTGGACCGAGACTTGCCAAGCGGCCTTGGTTTACTACCGATAGACCGCCTGTCAAGTTTCGTACCATTTGGACTTCGTTAGATACTCCAACGGTTAACCGAGGGACCAAAAAGGCCTCGTGTGTGTTGCAGCCCAACACCCCTCCAATTTGGCCCAAAACCCACCAAACCCTCTCCATCATCTAGAGCGTTCGATCATGATCGCGTGGCCGAAAACCGCACCTCATTTGGACTGTCCTAGCTCCCTCTACCTATAAATCTAGCCTCTCCCCCGAAATTTTGGATCTCTTCCTTCCCAAAACCCTAAAATCTGCTCCTCCGTGCACCGGACGTGTCCGCGCCGCCGGACAAAGCCGCCGCCACCCCCGCGCCCAATCAGGGTGTGACACGTGTCTCGCGCCGGCCTTCCTCCGCCGCGGCCCGTCCGGCCCAGGGCGGGCCCTCTCCGCCGCCAACCGGGCCGCCACCTACCGCGCCGCCTCCACGCGCCCACGCCGCCCGCGCATCGTCCCCGTCGCCGCCTTCTTCCGCGCCGGCCGGCGAACTCGTCGACCGAGCCTGCCGGCTCTGCCCCGCTCTGCCGCGGGCGAGCCGCCGCGCCGCCACCTCGCCTCTTGCCGGCGCCGCCAAGTCCGCCACCTCGCCGCCCTCCGACGACCGCGCCTCGCCGCCGCCTCACCGCGACCTCGCTGACGTCCTCTCCTCCGGCCGGTGGCTCCATCTCCGGCCAACTCCGGCGTCAAGTCCGACTCTGGCCGCCGTCGGTTACTGTTCCGGCGAAGTCCTCGGTTCACGCGCTGGATCCAGATCTGGATCGTGTGGGTTGACTTTCCCCCGAAACCCTAATCTCAGTATTTTTTTTTGCATACTTTGGCGCATCATAACTCATCAACCGCGGCTCCGTTTTGGGCGTGTAGCATATCAAAATGTTCGTCTCAGAGAGTACATCATTTCGTCTCATTGCATCATTTTCATTTGAGTTCATCTTGATGCCCGAAATGCTGTTATAAGAGTGCTACTTGAGATATTTGTCAGATCTGTTGCTCCATTTAGATATTTGTCATTTTTGCCATGATTATTGTGTGCATGATATGCCCCTGAGATCTTCATATGTTTTGTTAAGGGTTTTGTCATCTTTCCAGAGGTGCAACCCATGTATTTTTGTGATGTGTTTGGTGACTAGCACGAGCTTGCAAAGTGAGGCATTTGCTAATGCTGATTTCAGAGACTTAGCATTTCCACTAAGTCCTTGAGCTGTTTATCTCATATGGCCATATGTTCATGTTGTTTCCTAGTGATCCGTGCCTCTTTAGAGGATGATCAATAAGGATGTTTTGTTAATCTTGTAGTGCTCTATCCATCCATGTCTTTGTTTGCAATTATGGAGCACCCTAGCTTGAGGCAATCGAGCTCTACTTTTGCTATTTCGTGAATCTGGGCAGATTGTCTACTTGTTAGCGATTTTGCCGATGATGTTGTAGTTGATCCGTGCATGCTATGTTATTGTTCTTGCCATGTCTAGCTTGCTTTTTGTGTATTCTTGATGGGTGTATGCTTAGCTTGTCATGACTTGCTCTGTAGTGAGTGCATCGAGCTCGTAAACATGCCTACTTGATATCTGTTTCAGCATTCTCCAGTTTTCACTAAGTCTGAAAATTGATTATGTTTTTGCCATGTTCACATGCTTGCAAATGTATTTTCTGATCCCTTTTAGCTCAAGGTAACTAAGGGACTTTTGTTAGCTCTTTGAGTAGCTCCATGCCATGCTTTACTTTGCCATGTTCAGGTCTTGTAGCATGTAGTTTTGTTGCTCCGAAGAGTGCTATCTGATCTGAAATTCCAGACAAGTGTTAATTTCACTAAGTCTGAGATCTGTTTGCCAAATGCATTTTTGCCATGCTTGTTTGAACCTGTTATTGGATGAATTGGCCGTAGCTCAGTGCAAGACTTTTGTTAGGCATCATGCATGGATTCCTGACATGTATTTTGATGCCATGTTTGGGTGCTGTAGCATGTTCATCTTGTTGCATTTAGATGGCTACTTGCTGTAAATCACAGAATGTGGTCCTATTTGAATTGCTTGCCATTTCGAAACCGTAACTCCGTTTCCGGCGTTCTTTATATCGTTTTCAAGCAATTTCATCTCATCTTTCCAGTGGAACACTTGGATTTCCAAGTTGAGGCCAGGTTCATTCATTCCGTGTCAAATCTTGCATATGCATCACATATTGCATCCCGCATAGCATACCATCTTTGCATCATGTTGTTTGAGTTTGCACGTGGTTGATTGTGTCCTTGTTGCTTGTTTGTCTTGTTTGGGTAGAGCCGGGAGATGAGTTCGCTTACGAGGAGCCTGTTGAGTTTGCTTTCGAGGATCCAGTCAACTCTGACAACTTTGCAGGCAAGATGATCATACCCTCGAAATCACTACTATCTTTGCTTTGCTAGATGCTCGCTCTTTTGCTATGCCAATGCTACGATGCCTACCACTTGCTTTCAAGCCTCCCAAATTGCCATGTAGAACCTCTAACCCACCATGTCCTAGCAAACCGTTGATTGGCTATGTTACCGCTTTGCTCAGCCCCTCTTATAGCGTTGCTAGTTGCAGGTGATGATTGGAGACCGTTCCTTGTTGGAACATTATTTACTTGTTGGGATATCATTATATTGCCATGTTATCTTAATGCATCTATATACTTGGTAAAGGGTGGAAGGCTCGGCCTCTCGCCTAGTGTTTTGTTCCACTCTTTCCGCCCTAGTTTCCGTCATATCGGTGTTATGTTCCCGGATTTTGCGTTCCTTACGCGGTTGGGTTATAATAGGAACCCCTTGACAGTCCGCCTTGAATAAAACTCCTCCAGCAATGCCCAACCTTGGTTTAACCATTTGCCACCTAGCATTTTCCCTTGGGTTTCATGGACTCAAGGGTCATCTTATTTTAAACCCCCCCGGGCCAGTGCTCCTCTGAGCGTTGGTCCAACCTAGAGCACCGTGCGGTGTCGTCCCTTGGCAACTTGGGTTACGTTGGCTCCCGTACGCTTAGCTTATCCGGTGTGCCCTGAGAACGAGATATGTGCAGCTCCTATAGGGATTTGTCGGCACAGCGGGTGGTGTTGCTGGACTTGTTTTACCATTGTCGGAGTTGTCTTGAAGAACCGGGATACCGAGTCTGATCGGAACGTCTCGGGAGGAGGTCTATTCCTTCGTTGACCGTGAGAGCTTGTCATGGGCTAAGTTGGGACTCCCCTGCAGGGATTTGAACTTTCGAAAGCCATGCCCGCGGTTATGGGCAGATGGGAATTTGTTAATGTCCGGTTGTAGATAACTTGAACCTTAACTTAATTAAAATGAATCAATAGTGTGAGTTACCGTGATGGTCTCTTCTCGGCGGAGTCCGGGAAGTGAACACGGTGTTGGAGTAATGCTTGCCGCAGGATGCCCTCTAGTTTCTCGCTCGCGCTTTGCCTCCTCTTCTCGCTCTCTTTTGCGAACAGGATAGCCACCATATATGCTAGTCGCTTGCTGCAGCTCCACATATTTTACCTTGCCTTACCTATAAGCTTAAATAGTCTTGATCGCGAGGGTGCGAGATTGCTGAGTCCCTGTGGCTCACAGATTACTTCCAAACCAGATGCAGGGCCTGACGATTCCGCTCCAGGTGACGCGCTTGAGCTCAAGTGGGAGTTCGATGAGGACTCTCAACGATACTACGTGTCTTTCCCTGATGATCAGTAGTGGTGCCCAGTTGGGGGTGATCGGGACCGTGTCGCATGTTGGGTTATCTTTTATTTTGGTGCCGTAGTCGGGCCATGAGTGTTTGAATGTTGTAATGCTATTTATGTACTTTGATTGACGTGGCGAGTGTAAGCCAACTATGTATCTCCCCTTTTATTATCTATATTACATGGGATGTTGTGATGATTGCCTAACTTGCGACACTACTTTCAATGCGGTTATGTCTCTAAGTTGTGCCTCGACACGTGGGAGCTATAGCCGCATTGAGGGCGTTACAAGTTGGTAATCAGAGCCTTCCCCGATCTTAGGAGCCCCATTGCTTGATCGTTTCTAGCGGCCGAGTTGTGTCTAGAAAAATGTTTTGAGTCATTTAGGAATTATATATCGGAGAGTTTAGGAATTATTTTTACTTCCCAGTCTCCTCATCGCTCTGGTAAGGCATCCTGACGTAGAGTTTTGACTCTTCTCTTCTCAAATTTCACTAAAAAAAATTTAGGATCACACGGGTATCTTGGAATCGTTCTGATGGTTTTATGATGAGAACATTGTCTTGGTGCCTCCTGTCAGGGGTTTTGTGGAAGTGTCCCGGGGAGTTGAGCTTTGAGGTGTTGTCGTCATAATTTTATCATTGCAGTTCTGGAATACCCGAGTTTAGTACGCCGACATCGAAAACCTCTTTTATGCAGTTTGTTGGTGAGATAACCTCGATGCCACCCAGTACTGGGGCGGGAGTTCGGGAGTATCGCCATAACTTGTATAACAGATGCTTTTCGAAGGTTGAGGTAGATGGTTTCCGAAGTTTTTCTCGGTTATGTGTTGAAGGATGGATACAGCTGGATGTAGGATTTGCTAGATTTGGGTGAGATATTATGCTTCCCCTGTATCCCCAACACCTGATTGCATAACCGGAAAGGTTCGGGAGTTTCATAGGTGGGAATTCTTGCAGCTCTAGTTCTTCTTCCACGGATATTTGGTTTGAGATTGGGATTTTTTACCGAGTATTCGTTCTTGATCTGTACCTTGTTGATTTATTTCTCTACCTAAATTCTAAGTGGCTTCTCAATTTATGGATATGTGACCATTTCAAGAGGAATGCATTCGTTCATTTTGTTCGGATGTGAAGACTTTATGTTGCAATTTCATTCCATTTGATTCAGCTTCATTTTATCTGTCAATGTGCTAACGGTGGTTAACCTCTTTAGGATGGCTCCCGCTAAGAGCACCAATCCGAATCAGAATCAAGATCCGCCACCACCTCCTCCTCCTCCGGAGGCATGGCAAGCTGTGATGGCCGCAACCAATGCAAACACATAGTTGATCATGCAAATTCTTCAAGAGCGCAATCAAGGCAACCAAGGGAACCAAGGCAACAATCAGAATCACTTTGCTACACTCAACCAGTTCCTTGCTAACGGGCCAAAGACTTTCAGCAATTGTGTTGAGGCAACTGATGCTGACGATTGGCTCGTGGATCTGTGCAAGCATTTCGAGTGCAGTAACGTCAAGCCTGAGGACTTCGTCAAGTTCGCTTCCTTCCAACTCAGAGATCAAGCTGCAGAATGGTTTTAGCAGTACAAGGATTCCAGAGGTGGACATGCGATTACCTGGGATGAATTCCGTCAAGATTTCAAAGCTCATCATATTCCCCAGAGTGTGATTGAAAGCAAGCGTGAGGAATTCCGCAACCTGAAGCAAGGCTCTTTGTCTGTCTATGACTACAACAAGTTGTTCCAGAAGCTCGCCCGCTTTGCCAAGAAGGACGTTCCTGATGAGAAGAGCATGATATACCAGTTCAGGGGTGGTCTCAGGGAATAAATTCAGCTAGCTCTTTTTCTCTTTGAGCCCTTGAGGTACGATGAGTTCTACAACATGGCATTGAAGCAAGAGGCCGCTCAACTGAGGTGTGATGCTTCCAAGAAGCGAGTCAGAGATGCTACTCCTTCTTCCTCTACTCAAGTGGCCAAGCAGCAGAAGTATTGGCTTCCTCCTCCTCCGTTCCATCAGCCGTATCAGCAGAAGAGCAAAGGTGGCAGTGGATCTTCCCACCCCCCCAACCCCGGCTTTCAGAACAAGACTTCGTCTCAAGCTCCAAGATCGAGTGCTCCGTACCACCGTCTGCTTTCAGAGGTCACGTGCAATAAGTGCCAACAGAAGGGTCACTATGCCAACAAATGCTTCAATCAGAGGCGTCTTCCTCCTCCTCCTCCTGTGAGACCGGAAAGTACAGCTATGGTCAAGCATAACCCCAAGCACGCCAAGGTCAACTTGCTAAATGCAGCTCAGGCAGAGGACTCGTCAGATGTCATCATGGGTAACTTTCCAGTTAACTCTTTTCCCACAAAAGTTCTTTTTGACACTGGTGCATCGCATTGTTTCATGTCAAGATCATTTGTTTCCAAGCATGACTTCGTTTCGCAAATGTTGGGTAAACCTATGGGAGTGGTTTCTCCGGCTAAGTCTATGAGGGCTACTTCAATAGTCCCGGATGTTTCTATCATGTTGGGTGACTTCAAGTTTCTGGCTTCTCCAATGGTTCTTGGTAACTCGGATATTGATCTTATTCTCGGGATGGATTGGCTTTCTAAGCACAAGGCTCAGCTTGATATTGCAGCCAGGCAGATTCAATTGACTCATTCGTCTGAGGATGTAATTGTCTTTGCCGCGAATGACAATACCATCCGTCTATTTTCTCTCAATGAGAAGGGTGAACTGGATGCTATCTCGCAAATTCCAGTGTTTGCGAATATCAAGACGTCTTTCCAGAAGGGCTTCCAGGAATGCCTCCGCACCGGCCAGTTGAATTCGTTATTGATCTTGAGCCTGGCACGGAACCAGTGTGCAAGCGTCCTTACAAGCTCGGACCTGAAGAGTTGAAGGAGTTGAAGAAACAACTCGATATTCAAGAGAAAATGGGTCTCATCCGGCCTAGTTCTTCTCCGTGGGGTTGTGGTGTTCTTTTTGTGAAGAACAAGGATGGAACGGACCGACTTTGTGTTGATTACCGTCCATTGAACAAGAAGACCATCAAGAACAAATACCCACTTCCCAACATCAACGAGCTGTTCGAACAACTCAAAGGTGCCCAAGTATTCTCCAAGCTTGACCTCCGTATGGGTTATCATCAGATTCGAATCCGTGAGCAAGATATTCCCAAGACGGCTTTCAGGACATGCTATGGTTCATATGAATACACTATCATGTATTTTGGCCTCGTCAACGCTCCTCCGACTTTCTCTCGCATGATGAACTTCATCTTCAACTCCTACACCAATGACTTCGTTTTGGTCTATCTCGACAACATTCTGGTTTTCTCGAAGAACAAGGAAGATCATGCCAAGCACTTGCGTTTGGTACTCGATAAGCTGAGGGAACACAAGTTCTACGCCAAGTTCTCCAAGTGCGAATTTTGGCTCGATGAGGTTCTTTATATTGGTCATATCATCTCTGCCAAGGGCATTGCGGTGAATCCTGAGAAGGTGTCTGCAATTGTGAATTGGGAACCTCCTCAGAATGTGAAGCAACTCCGTAGCTTCCTCGGTCTCGCAAGCTACTATCGAAGATTCGTTGAAAACTTCTCTAAGATCGTGAAGCCTCTCTCAAATCTTCTCCAGAAGCACGTCAAGTACGTTTGGTCTTCGGAGTGTGACATTGCTTTCAACACTTTGAAAGAGAAATTGGTCACTGCTCCAGTTCTGACTCCGCCTGATGAATCCAAGCCGTACGAGGTCTTTTGTGATGCCTCTCTCCAAGGTCTTGGCGCAGTGTTGATGCAAGAGAAGAAAGTTGTTGCTTATACCTCTCGCCAGTTGAAGCCCAATGAGAAGAACTACCCCACTCATGATCTTGAGTTGGCGGCAGTTGTGCATGCTCTTTTGACTTGGAGACATCTCTTATTGGGAAGAAAAGTGGACATTTTCACTGATCACAAGAGTCTTAAGTACATCTTCACTCAGCCTAATCTCAACCTCAGGCAAACTCGATGGGTCGAAATGATTCAAGAGTATAATCCAAGTATCGAGTATACTCCAGGCAAGGCCAATGTGATTGCTGACGCATTGAGCAGGAAGGCTTATTGCAACAGTCCGATTCTCAAGCCTTATCAACCCGAGCTTTGTGAAGCTTTCCGCAAACTTAATCTGCAAGTTGTTCCTCAAGGTTTCCTCGCCAACCTTCAAGTCTCTCCTACCTTGGAAGACCAGATTCGCCAAGCTCAGCTTCTTGATGCTATGGTGAAAAAGGTGAAGATTGGGATTGCCAAGAGTCAACCCAAGTACAAGTGCTACCGCCTTGATGACAAGGATACTCTCTTCTTCGAGGATCGTATTGTTGTACCCAAGGGTGAACTTCGTAAAGTGATCATGAACGAGGCTCACAATTCTCTCCTCTCCATCCACCCTGGGAGCACGAAGATGTATCAGGACCTCAAGCAGGCTTATTGGTGGACTCGAATGAAGCGCGAGATTGCTCAATTCGTGAATGAGTGTGATGTCTGCAGAAGAGTGAAGGCAGAACACCAAAGGCCAGCTGGTCTCCTCCAACCTCTTGCCATTCCAGAATGGAAGTTTGACCACATTGAAATGGACTTCGTGACTGGGTTTCCAAAGTCCAAGCATGGCAATGATGCTATATTCGTTGTCATCGACAAACTCACTAAAGTGGCTCATTTTCTGCCTATCAAAGAGTCAATCACTGCAGCTCAATTGGCGGAACTCTATACCTCTCGAATTGTCTCTCTGCACAGTATTCCTCAAGTGATCTCTTCAGACCATGGCAGCATCTTTACCTCCAAGTTTTGGGATTCTTTTCAGAAGGCCATGGGTACCAACATCCGCTTCAGCACAGCTTTCCATCCTCAAACTAGCGGTCAAGTCGAGCATGTCAATCAGATTCTTGAAGATATGCTCAGGGCTTGTGTGATCTCCTTCGGCTTGAAGTGGGAGGATTGTCTTCCATATGCTGAATTCTCCTACAACAACAGTTTTCAAGCAAGTTCGGGCAAGGCCCCATTTGAAATTCTGTATGGCAGGAAGTGTCTTACCCCTCTCAACTGGTCCGAAACCGGTGAACGTCAGCTTTTGGGTAATGACTTAATCACAGAGGCAGAGGAAATGTGCAAAGTCATTCGAGATAACCTCAAAGCAGCCCAATCCCGTCAGAAGAGCTACTATGATAGTAAGCACCGTGATTTGGCTTTCGAGATCGGAGATCATGTTTACCTCCGCGTCTCTCCAATGAAAGGTACTCGTCGCTTCGGTATCAAAGGGAAGCTTGCCCCTAGATACGTGGGACCTTTCAAGATTGTCAGCAAGAGAGGTGATCTCGCCTATCAACTCGAGCTTCCTTCAAACTTTGCAAATGTTCATGATGTGTTCCATGTCTCTCAGCTCTGAAAGTGCTTCAAGACTCCTGACCACACCGTCAACTTCAAGGACATTGAGCTCCAAGAAGATCTCTCTTATCATGAGCACCCAGTTGCTATTCTTGAAGAGACTGAACGCAAGACTCGCAACAAGTCAATCAAATTCCTCAAAGTCAAGTGGTCACACCATTCCGACCGTGAAGCTACCTGGGAACGTGAGGATCACCACCGTTCTGAGTACCCGGCGTTCTTTCAGTCCTAGATCTCGGGACGAGATCCTTTCGTAGTGGTGGAGTGTTGTAACACCCCGGATGTAACTTACCCAATATGTACTCCAACTCTTGCCGTTTCCGGCCTTAAGTTATTTTATTTTCTCGGGTTCGGGTTTTTGTCTCCGTGTGTTGTTGTCGTTGTCGTGCATCTCATATCATGTCATCATGTGCATTGCATTTTCATACGTGTTCGTCTCATGCATTCGAGCATTTTCCCCGTTGTCTGTTTTGCATTCCGGCACTTCATTCTCCTCCGGTGGTCATTTCTACCTTTCTTTCGTGCGTGGGGATTAAACATTTCCGGATTGGAGCGAGACTTGCCAAGCGGCCTCGGTTTACTACCGATAGACCGCCTGTCAAGTTTCGTACCATTTGGACTTCGTTTGATACTCCAACGGTTAACCGAGGGACCGAAAAGGCCTCGTGTGTGTTGCAGCCCAACACCCCTCCAATTTGGCCCAAAACCCGCCAAACCCTCTCCATCATCTAGAGCGTCCGATCACGATCGCGTGGCCGAAAACCGCACCTCATTTGGACTCTCCTAGCTCCCTCTACCTATAAATCTAGCCTCTCCCCCGAAATTTCGGATCTCTTCCTTCCCAAAACCCTAAAATCTGCTCCTCCGTGCACCGGACGTGTCCGCCGCCGCCGGACAAAGCCGCCACGACCCCCGCGCCCAATCAGGGCGTGACACGTGTCCCGCACCGGTCTCCCTCCGCCGCGGCCCAGGGCGGGCCCTCTCCGCCACCAACCGGGCCGCCACCTACCGCGCCGCCTCCACGCGCCCACGCCGCCCGCGCATCATCCCCGCAAGCCGCCTTCTTCCGCGCCGGCTGGCGAACTCATCGACCGAGCCTGTCGGCTCCGCCCCGCTCCGCCGCGGGCGAGACGCCGCACCGCCACCTCGCCTCTTGCCGGCGCCGCCAAGTCCGCCGCCTCGCCGCCCTCTGACGACCGCGCCTCGCCGCCGCCTCGCCGCGACCTCGCCGGCGTCCTCTCCTCCGGCCGGTGGCTCCATCTCCGGCCAACTCCGGCGTCAAGTCCGACTCCGGCCGCCGTCGGTTACTGTTCCGGCGAAGTCCTCGGTTCACGTGCTGGATCTAGATCTGGATCGTGTGGGTTGACTTTCCCCCGAAACCCTAATCTCAGTATTTTTTTGCATACTTTGGCGCATCATAACTCATCAACCGCTGCTCCGTTTTGGGCGTGTAGCATATCAAAATGTTCATCTCAGAGAGTACATCATTTTATCTCATTGCATCATTTTTATTTGAGTTTATCTTGATGCCCGAAATGCTTTTATAAGAGTGCTACTTGAGATATTTGTCAGATCTGTTGCTCCATTTAGATATTTGTCATTTTTGCCATGATTATTGTGTGCATGATATGCCCCAGAGATCTTCATATGTTTTTTTAAGGGTTTTGTCATCTTTCCAGAGGTTCAACCCATGTATTTTTGTGATGTGTGTGGTGACTAGCACGAGCTTACAAAGTGAGGCATTTGCTAATGCTGATTTCAGGGACTTAGCATTTCCACTAAGTCCTTGAGCTGTTTATCTCATATGGCCATATGTTCATGTTGTTTTCTAGTGAGTCAATCGAGCTCTACTTTTGCTATTTCGTGAATCTGGGCAGATTGTCTACTTGGTAGAGATTTTGCCGATGATGTTGTAGTTGATCCGTGCATGCTATGTTATTGTTCTTGCCATGTCTAGCTTGCATTTTGTGTATTCTTGATGGGTGTATGCTTAGCTTGTCATGACTTGCTCTGTAGTGAGTGCATCGAGCTCGTAAACATGCCTACTTGATATCTATTTCAGCATGCTCCAGTTTTCACTAAGTCTGAAAACTGATTATGTTTTTGCCATGTTCACATGCTTGCAAATGTATTTGATGATCCCTTTTAGCTCAAGGTCACTAAGGGACTTTTGTTAAGCTCTTTGAGTAGCTCCATGCCATGCTTTACTTTGCCATGTTCAGGTCTTGTAGCACGTAGTTTTGTTGCTCCGAAGAGTGCTATCTGATCTGAAATTCCAGACAAGTGTTAATTTCACTAAGTCTGAGATCTGTTTGCCAAATGCATTTTTGCCATGCTTGTTTGAACCCGTTATTGGATGAATTGGCCATACCTCAGTGCTAGAATTTTGTTAAGCATCATGAATGGATTCCTACAATGTATTTTGATGCCATGTTTGGGTGCTGTAGCATGTTCATCTTGTTGCATTTAGATGGCTACTTGCTGTAAATCGCAGAACGTGGTCCTATTTGAATTGCTTGCCATTTCCAAACCGTAACTCCGTTTCCGGCGTTCTTTATATCGTTTTCAAGCGATTTCATCTCATATTTCCAGTGGCACACTTGGATTTCCATGTTGAGGCCAGGTTCATTCATTCCTTGTCAAATCTTGCATATGCATCACATATTGCATCCCGCATAGCATACCATCTTTGCATCATGTTGTTTGAGTTTGCACGTGGTTGATTGTGTCCTTGTTGCTTGTTTGTCTTGTTTGGGTAGAGCTGGGAGACGAGTTCGCTAACGAGGAGCCCGTTGAGTTTGCTTTCGAGGATCCAGTCAACTCTGACAACTTTGCAGGCAAGATGATCATACCCTCTAAATCACTACTATCTTTGCTTTGCTAGATGCTCGCTCTTTTGCTATGCCAATGCTACAATGCCTACCACTTGCTTTCAAGCCTCCCAAATTGCCATGTCGAACCTCTAACCCACCATGTCCTAGCAAACCGTTGATTGGCTATGTTACCGCTTTGCTCAGCCCCTCTTATAGCGTTACTAGTTGCAGGTGAAGATTGGAGACCGTTCCTTGTTGGAACATTATTTACTTGTTGGGATATCATTATATTGCCATGTTATCTTAATGCATCTATATACTTGGTAAAGGGTGGAAGGCTCGGCCTCTCGCCTAGTGTTTTGTTCCACTCTTGCCGCCCTAGTTTCCATCATATCGGTGTTATGTTCCCGGATTTTGCGTTCCTTACGCGGTTGGGTTATAATGGGAACCCCTTGACAGTCCGCCTTGAATAAAACTCCTCCAGCAATGCCCAACCTTGGTTTAACCATTTGCCACCTAGCATTTTCCCTTTGGTTTCACGGACTCAAGGGTCATCTTATTTTAAACCCCCCGGGCTAGTGCTGCTTTGAGCGTTGGTCCAACCTAGAGCACCGTGCGGTGCCGTCCCTTGGCAACTTGGGTTACGTTGGCTCCTGTACGCTTAGCTTATCCGGTGTGCCCTGAGAACGAGATATGTGCAGCTCCTATCGGGATTTGTCGGCACAGCGGGTGGTGTTGCTGGACTTGTTTTACCATTGTCGGAGTTGTCTTGAAGAACCGGGATACCGAGTCTGATCGGAACGTCTCGGGAGGAGGTCTATTCATTCGTTGACCGTGAGAGCTTGTCATGGGCTAAGTTGGGACTCCCCTGCAGGGATTTGAACTTTCGAAAGCCGTGCCCGCGGTTATGGGCAGATGGGAATTTGTTAATGTCCGGTTGTAGATAACTTGAACCTTAACTTAATTAAAATGAATCAATAGTGTGAGTTACCATGATGGTCTCTTCTCGGCGGAGTCCGGGAAGTGAACACGGTGTTGGAGTAATGCTTGCCGCTGGATGCCCTCTAGTTTCTTGCTCGCGCTTTGCCTCCTCTTCTCGCTCTCTTTTGCGAACAGGATAGCCACCATATATGCTAGTCGCTTGCTGCAGCTCCACATAGTTTACCTTGCCTTACCTATAAGCTTAAATAGTCTTGATCGCGAGGGTGCGAGATTGCTGAGTCCCTGTGGCTCACAGATTACTTCCAAACCAGATGCAGGGCCTGACGACTTCGCTCCAGGTGACGCGCTTGAGCTCAAGTTGGAGTTCGACGAGGACTCTCAATGATACTACGTGTCTTTCCCTGATGATCAGTAGTGGTGCCCAGTTGAGGGTGATCGGGACCGTGTCGCATGTTGGGTTATCTTTTATTTTGGCGCCGTAGTCGGGCCATGAGTGTTTGAATGTTGTAATGCTATTTGTGTACTTTGATTGACGTGGCGAGTGTAAGCCAACTATGTATCTCCCCTTTTATTATCTATATTACATGGGATGTTGTGATGATTTCCTAACTTGCGACACTGCTTTCAATGCGGTTATGTCTCTAAGTCGTGCCTCGACACATGGGAGCTATAGCCGCATCGAGGGCGTTACAACGGGTTAGTCCCACAAGGAACAAACAAGGATATTCATAGACATAGAATGAAGTACACACAAGACGATTTCCATGAAAGCATTAGGTTACCTTGTCCCTTGTCTTACCAACAATAGGGTTTGTGACTCCTTGGACTAGTGCAAAATGTGGAAGTTGTTTGCACTTGTTCTCGCCAAAATGATATGAGTGAAGTATGTTGGCGGAGTCACCCTCAAGAACTCTCTAGTTCTTATTCTTTGGGATCCACATCAACTTGATGGGAATCCTTCGAGTTGTAGTCATACTTGATGAAGTAGAATTTGTTGTAGTCTTGGGAACCTGTTGGGGATATAACTATTAGATATGACCCGCCCAGGAGGGGCCAGGTTATACCGATGGCGGTTCATTGTTGAAGCCCGGGAAGGTATCGAAGATGGCGATTCATGAAGATGACTTACTAAGAGCCCAAGGCCCAAAGGCAGCTTATGGCCCATAGGTGTAAACCGCCATATATGTATGACTTGTATTGTAAGGCATGTGTATTTGGTGACCGAGCCGCACACGTTGTTATGAACCGGTTCGGGACTCTGTAAGCCGCAGGGTGTTGACCTGAGTATATAGGGGGACGACCTGATGACGGTTTAGGTCAAGAGATAACAAATCGAAAGCTAGGTCAAGCGTCTTCGCTCCCTAGTAATGGAGACATAAGCAATACCACCTCAACTTGATTAGTCCTTGACCTTCACCGCAAGGGGCCGAACCAGTATAAACTCCTTGTGTCCTTTGTCCCGTTTAAATGCGATGGCTCCATGAATAAGTCCTTCTACTAGGACATCTCCCGTGACAATTCCATGACATTTGGCGCCCACCGTGGGGGCATCGCACGGTGGTTTCGAGTTCTTAAAGGGCAACTTCGAAGGGATCAAAGGGTACGATGTGGGCCGAATGACCAAGAGTCGTCGCGGCAAGCTTTACATCGACGACGCAGGCTGGGGCCCCGAGGCCGGCTCAATCGAGTACAGGTACCGGGTCCCCTTCGGCGGAATCCACATCTTCATCGGCAAGATCGGCGAACCGGGCCCTTAGCCGGACACCTGCACTGACATCATCGAGACGGCTCAGTGTGCACGACCCACCTTGGTTCAACCCGCTGTGAAGCGCGCCTTCGTTGGATTCATCCATGGGGGAGAATTTGAGGAAGGATCCATGTCTGGCGGTGAGACGGCCATCTATTCTGATGATGATTCGTCCACAGGCGAGACTACTTCATTGTATCAACTACAGGCGGCAGGCTTGGGGGCTGTTCCGATGGCGACAGTATTCTGGACCCCTATGAGCCGCCGAACCGGGTCGCGATTTTCATGGCCGGTACGCAACCAGTGGAGAATTCTTCGACTGCAACGGCAATGGTTTCCGGGTCAGCAACAGCGACGACGGCCGGGGCGGGAGGTCCTGCGCGCCCGCCGACTCAAGTCTTGTCTGACTTATAGTACACTTTGACAACATTGTTGGTAGCAGAGGTTAACCTGGCAAATCAAACTCAGCATAATGCGGAAGTTGCAAAACTACGAGATGACTGCGGAACGAGCCGCCTTGGATGCTCAGGCGCAACAAATACAGGCTGATTCCTTCTGGCTCTCGTTGGATCAGAACGCTTCAAACGAAGCCCTGAGGACAAGGCACTGGAGTCGTCTGCCTCCGGTTTACGAGGCGAGGAACCTCATCAACACACCTGGTGCGGGGACCAGTGACCCGCCAGGGGTAAACCGGGCAGTAGCCATGCCTAGGACTGAAGTGCCAGCTCAAACACGCACGACGGACCCGTCTAGTCAGAATAATATCCCACCACAACATGTGCCGACACCATCGGGTCATTATTCTAACCCTTTGGATAACATGATCGCTGCAGCGTCGCGATTGGCGGCTCTCCCAGTTGAAGGCGAGTCTCCAGGTGCGGTTCAAACGCGGAGGGCTAGAGAGCTTCTTCAGACTGCATTGGTGCAGCAGGAGGCTTATTCTTACAGTTGTGAGAGGATTCATTCACCCCCTCGCCCATGCCGGAGTTATAGCGGACACATGGACTCCCCAGTGATGTCAAGCAGTGAGCAGCGTCATAACACGCCCCGTGGACATGACCCGCCCCGTAATACTCAGGCCCTGATGGACCAGGATAGAGCACGTCGGGAGGCTGAGCTGGCGGCTCAGTATGCAGCTCATCAACCATCTCCGGTTTATCCGACCACTTCGGTGGAGGCAGGCGTGACCTCTAGAAGCACGGGTGTGCCATGTTTAGTGCCCGCTCTGCCTAATGAGCGTCTGCCCAAGGATTTCAAAGGACCTCGTAAGGTGCCCAACTACAAAGCCGACTTACCCCCTGAGGCGTGGATTGGGAGTTACGAGATGGCCATGGAGCTGCTGGAGGTTAGTGATGTTGCGTGTGCCAAATACTTCACCATGATGTTGGATGGGACGGCTCGTACTTGGTTAAAAGGGCTGCCTGCCAACTCCATTGGGTCGTGGGCCGAGTTAAAAGCCCAGTTTATCCAGAATTTTAAGGATACATGCAAGCAGCCCATGTCGATTATGGATTTGGATGCCTGCGCCCAAGAAGAGGGTGAGTCAACGACCCATTGGGTGCGCCAGGTCAAAGCCATCTTGCACTCATCGGATAACATCAATGCCGACTCAGCAGTCCTCATGTTAGAGAAGAATTGCCGTTTTTGCCTCTTAAACAGAAGCTAGGGTGGCTCAAGCGCCACTACAATGATATGGGGGAGCTGATGGCGGCTCTAATTAAATATGCCGACTCTGATAGTACCAAGGACCCCGAGTCTGATGATGAAAAACCAGGAAAGGTAAAGAAGAGTGGCAACACCAAGGGTCAGCATCATAACCCGGCAAGCCAGGGGGGCAATGGTAAGTGCAAGGACGATAATATTTTAGATTTTGTGGACAATAACAATACGTAGAATAATGGTCAGCGTCGTAAGGGGAAGCCACCTCCTCGGGCAGGAGGGTCAGGTCTCAATCTTGAGCAGATGATGAATTAGCCCTGACCAAAGCATGGTTCGTGGGAAAGACCGTCCAGTCACCTTTGGAAGGACTGCTACATTATGAAGGAGTTCAAAAATTCTGATTTATTCCAGAACAATCATGGGTCGGTCGACAACTCAGGTTCTGGTGGTGGCGGTTCTCATGGCCCGGGTTATGCTGGTGGCGGCTCTAATTCCGGTTTCCAGGGTCACCCAAGCAATCAAGGCAATCAGGGTGGTTATCATCAACAATCCGGTCAGGGGAATTAGCAACAACAATCTGGGTATCAGAGTAACCCGAAGTAGTTGAATAGTGGGCAGTACCACTTCTTCACCACAAGTTTATGCAAGCGGGATCAGAAGCTCCATAAAAGGGTTGTGAACGTTGTTGAGCCGGCAGTTCCCCGTTACTTGCGCTGGTCTGAGCAGCCCATTGTGTGGAGTCGTGAGGATCACCCGCCCCGGGATGATAATCCGAGTCACTTGGCTTTGGTGGTGGCTCCTCAGGTTGGAGGATATAAATTCACTAAGGTACTCATGGACGAAGGTAGTAGTATCAATATCCTTTATTATGAAACTTTATGTCGCATGGGATTGACTGATAAAAATATTAAACCGTCGAACACTGTCTTTCACGATGTGGTGCCCAGTTATTCGGCATACCCAGTTGGTAAGATAGCGCTGGAGGTTGCTTTTGGAGATGATTATGATTCTAGATCTAAGACATTGACCTTTGAAGTGGTTAAGATCAAGAGCCCTTATCATGCTCTGTTTGGGCGGCCGGCTTATGCTAAGTTTATGGCAAGGCCTTGTTATGTTTACTTGTAGCTGAAGATGCTGGGTCACAAGGGCACTATAATAGTACATGGGAGTCACAAGATAGCCTTGGAGTGTGAAGAAGGTGACGCTGCTTACGGTGAGTCTGTCTACGCAACAAAGGAGTTGAAGTTTTATAAAGACAATGTTGACCCGGCAGATATGACCTCTTTGAAAAAGCCAACTACTGAGCATGATCCGGTCATGAAGTTTAAGTCGGCAGATGACAACAAGCTGGTTGATTTCGTTCTTGGCGATTCATCCAAGCAGTTTAGCATTAGTGCTAATTTGGATCCGAAATAGGAAGGCACGCTCATCCAGTTCATCTGTGAGAATCGGGACATCTTTGCATGGAAACCTTCTGACATGCCAGGTGTACCGAGGGAACTCGCTGAGCACACTCTTAATATTGATCCAAAGTTTAAGCCGTTCAAACAATTCCTTCGTCATTCTAATGAAGAGAGGTGTAAGGCCATTGGTGAAGAAGTGGCCGGGCTCTTGGCGGCCGGGTTCATTGTTGAAGTTTTTCATCCTAAGTTGTTGGCTAACCCGGTGCTGGTGCTTAAGAAGAACGGCACTTGGCGTATGTGTGTGGATTACACGGACTTAAATAAGGCTTGTCCGGCTGATCCTTTTTCTCTCCCTCGTATTAGTCAAATTATTGACGCTACGGCAGGTTGTGAGTGTTTGAGCTTTTTGGATGCTTACTCTGGTATCATCAGATCAAGATGGCAATTAAGGACCAGGAGAAGACAGCTTTCATCACTCCGTTTGTAGCCTTCTGCTATGTGTCTATGCCTTTTGGGCTCAAGAGTGCCCAGGCGACTTACAAACGGTGTGTGCAAAATTGTCTTCATAGTCAAATCAGGCGCAATGTCCATGCTTATGTGGATGATATTGTGGTAAAGTCCAGGAAGAAGGAGACCTTGATTGATGATTTAAAGGAGACCTTTGATAATCTCCGGGTTTATAAGATGATGCTTAACCCGACCAAGTGTGTTTTTGGTGTACCAGCTAGTAAGCTTTTGGGTTTTCTGGTTTCCAACAGAGGCATTGAAGCTAACCTAGAGAAGATCAAGGCCATTACTTCCTTGGCTAAGCCGGCATGTGTCAATGATGTTCAACGTCTGGCAGGCTGTATTGTGGCCTTAAGCCGGTTCATAAGCCGGTTGGGAGAGAAGGCTATACCGCTGTACCAGATGATGAAGAAACATATCATGTTGTCTGGAGTGATGCCGCTAATCAAGCATTTGAGGACTTAAAGAAACAGTTGGCTGAGCCGCCCATTCTTGTTGCTCCTATTGATAAGGAGCCTTTGCTGTTATATGTGGCTGCCAATAGCCAAGCTGTTAGTGTTGCCATTGTGGTGGAAAGGAAGGAAACAGGCAAAGAATATCTGGTTCAACGGCCTGTTTACTATATCAGTGAGGTCCTTATTGAGTCCAAACAGAGGTATCCACATTGGCAGAAGCTTGCGTATGGGGTTTTTATAGCTAGCCGGAAGCTTAAGCAGTATTTTCTGGGTCATCCTATCACTGCGGTTAGTTCTGCCCCTTTAGGGGATATCATTCAAAACAGAGAAGCCACGGGGTGGGTAGCCAAGTGGGCCATTGAGATTGGACCTCATGGTTTAAAGTATGTGCCCCGTACAGCCATCAAGTCTCAAGCATTTGTGGATTTTATCAATGGTTGGACAGAATTGCAAATGCCTGAGGAGAAGCCGAATAACACATATTGGACTATTCACTTTGATGGGTCCAGGCAGTTGGAAGGCTCGAGGGCTAGAGTTGTATTAACTTACCCATGAGGTGGTAAATTTTCTTATGTTCTCTGGCTGATGTTCCCTTGTACTAACAATGCAGCTGAGTATGAGGCCTTGCTCCATGGTCTTCAGATGGCTAAGGAGATGAGCTTAAGCCGGGTGAGGTGTTTCGGCGACTCAGATCTGATGGCTCAGCAAGTTTCTGGCACTTGGGATTCTAAGGATCCACTCATGGCGGCTTATCATCGAGAGGTTGATGCTATTGCGGGTCACTTCAAGGGTTATCAAGTTGAACATGTTGATCGCGGGAAAAATGAGGCGGCTAATGCTTTAAGCCGGTTAGGGTCTCAACATAAGCCGGTGCCACCTAACACTTTCCTGGATATTCTACATAAACCTTCTGTCAAATTGCCTACAGAGGAGGATATTGTTATTCCTGACATGGAGGCACAACTGATGGCGGCTCTTCATGCTATTCCTGATTGGACAGTTCCCTATTTGGCTTGTATGACCCGGGGCGAGTTACCTGAGGATGAAACTTTGGCCAGACAGATAACCCAGCGGTCTAAGTCAATGACTATTGTTAATGGGGAATTGCATCATCGTAGTGTCACAGGGGTGTTTCAATGTTGTATTTCTCCTGAAGAAGGTTGTGAGATTCTACGAGAGATTCATGAAGGGGATTGTGGTCATCATGTCGGGTCTAAATCTCTTGTAGCCAAGGCTTTTCATCATGGGTTTTATTGGCTGACGACGCACGCTGGTGCGGAGGATCTAGTTAGTAGATGTGATGGTTGTCAGAAGTTCTGACGGCGCGCTCATCTGCCGGCTCAAGAATTGAGGATGATTCCAATTACTTGGCCATTTGCAGTCTGGGGGCTTGATATGGTTGGGCCTTTCAAAAGGTCCAAGGACAAAAAGACGCACCTCCTGGTGGCGGTTTATAAGTCTACAAAGTGGGTTGAAGCAGAGCCGGTCAGTAAATGTGACGTGGCAATGGCGGTTCAATTCATGAAAAAGGTGATTTTTCGTTTTGGTTTTCCCCATAGTATCATAAATGATAATGGTACTAATCTATCCAAGGGTGCCATGGAGGAATTATGTCAACGTGAGCATATCCGGCTTGATGTATCATCAGTGGCTCACCCCCAGTCTAATGGTCACGCAGAGAGAGCTAATCAAGAAATCCTGAGAGGCATCAAGCCCCGACTTATGGTTCCCTTACAGAGGACGCCAGGGTGTTGGGTGGAGGAGTTACCTGCAGTATTATGGGGTATCAATACTACCCCCAACAGATCTACGGGTTACACGCCTTTCTTCATGGTTTAAGGAGCAGAGGCGGTTCTCCCTAGTGACATCCGTCATGACTCGCCCCGTGTGGTGGCTTATGTTGAAAATGACAATGAAAAGGAACGTCAGGATGCACTTGACTTGTTAGATGAGGAGCGTGACATCGCGGCAGCTCATTCGGCGATTTACCAGCAAGATCTGCGCCATTATCACAGTCGTCGGGTTAAAACCAGAACTTTTCAAGAAGGTGACCTGGTACTCTGGCTTATTCAGGATCAGACTGATATGCAGAAATTATCCCCACCTTGGGAAGGGCCTTTTGTGGTCAACAGGAATTTGAATAATGGATCATACTACCTTATTGATGTTCGAGACCACAAGGACTCACGCACCGGAGGAGGAGATCCGTCGGCCGTGGAATATTTCTCATCTTCGACCTTACTGCACTTGAGCCACCGGCTCTTACAATGTACATATCTTGACAATGTATATATTATGATGATTATAATAAAGCCGACATCCCTGATAATGCAGGGCACCTGTCGTTTCGTTTCCAAGGTTTAACGCCCTCGATGCGGCTATATCTCCCACGTGTCGAAGCACGACTTAGAGGCATAACCGCATTGAAAGCAATGTCGCAAGTGAGGTAATCTTCACACAACCCATGTAAAACAAAAGGGAAAAAGATACATAGTTGGCTTACAATCGCCACTTCACACAATTAGATGAATAAAGCATTACATCAACCAGATACAATCAAGGTCCGACTACGAAACCAAAATAAAGAGCAACCCCAAATGCGACAAGGTCCCCCGATCGACCCCAACTGGGCTCCACTACTGATCAACTAGAAACAAAACAAGACAAAGGACAAGATCTTCATCGAGCTCCTCCTTGAGCTTGGTTGTGTCACCTTCTCGGTAACATCGGCACCTGCAAACTGGTTTTGGAAGTATCTGTGAGTCACAGGGATTGAACAATCTTACACCCTCGCGATCAAGACTATTTAAGCTTATAGGAAGGGTAAAAGGTATGAGGTGAAGCTACAGCAAGCGACTAGCATATATGGTGGCTAAACATACGCAAATGAGAGCGAGAAGAGAAGGCAAGGCATGGTCGATAAAACTATGATCAAGAAGTGATCCTAGAACAACCTACGTCAAGCATAACTCCAACACCGTGTTCACTTCCCGGACTCCGCCGGAAAGAGACCATCACGGTAACACACGCGGTTGGTGCATTTTAATTAAGGTCAACTTGAGGTTTTCTACAACCGGACATTAACAAATTCCCATCTGCCCATAACCACGGGCACGGCTTTCGAAAGTTCAAATCCCTACAGGGATGTCCCAACTTAGCCGATCACAAGCTCTCACGGTCAACGAAGGGTATTCCTTCTAGCGGGAAGACCCGATCAGACTCGGAATCCCGGTTACAAGACATCCTCGACAATGGTGAAACAAGTTCAGCAAGACCACCCGCTGTGCCGACAAATCCCAATAGGAGCTGCACATATCTCGTTCTCAGGGCACACCGGATAAGCTAAGCGCACGGGAGCCAACTTAACCCAAGTTGCCAAGGGATGGCCCCGCATGGTGCTCTGGGTTGGACCAACACTTAGAGAAGCACTGGCTCAGGGGGTTTAATAAAGATGACCCTTGGGCTGGCCGACCCAAGGGAAAGAAAAAGGCTAGGTGGAAAATGGTAAAACCAATGTTGGGCCTTGCTGGAGGAGTTTTATTCAAGGCGAACTGTCAAGAGGTTCCCATTATAACCCAACCGCGTAAGGAACGCAAAATCCGGGAACATAACACCGATATGACAGAAACTAGGGCGGCAAGAGTGGAACAAAACACCAGGCATAAGGCCGAGCCTTCCACCCTTTACCAAGTATATAGATGCATTAATTAAATAAGAGATATTGTGATATCCCAACAAGTAAACATGTTCCAAAAAGGAACAAACTTCAATCTTCACCTGCAACTAACAACGCTATAAGAGGGGCTGAGCAAAGCGGTAACATAGCCAAACAATGGTTTGCTAGGACAAGGTGGGTTAGAGTCTTGGTTCAACAATAGGGGAGGCATGATAAGCAAGTGGTAGGTATCGCAGCATAGGCATAGCAAAAGAGCGAGCAACTAGCAAGCAAAGATAGAAGTGATTTCGAGGGTATGGTCATCTTGCCTGAAATCCCGCAAGGAAGAAGAACGAGTCCATGAAGAAGGCAAACGGACGTAGACGAACGGGTCCTCACAAACGCGATGTTACCGGAACCAACCCGAAGGAGCAAACACCGGAAAGAAGCACACAACATAGTAAACAAACAACACATGAACATGGTATGATATGCGGGATGCGGTATGTGATGCATATGCAAGATTTGGAAAGGAATGATTGAACCTGGCCTCAACTTGGAAATCCAAGGCTGCCACTGGAAAGGTGAGATGATTTCAGTTGAAATCGATATAAAGATCACCGGAATCGGATGCACGGTTTGGAAATGGCAAGCAAAACAAATATGGCATCGGTCTGCGATAAACAGCAAGTAGCCATCTAAATGCATCAAGATAAATAAGCTACAGCACTCAATCATGGAAACAAAATACAAGGCAGGAATCCACTCAAGATGCTTGACAAAATATGAATACTGAGCTACGGCTAATTCACTCAATAACAGGTTCAAACGAGCATGGCAAAAGTGCAAATGATAACAGGTTTCAGACTTAGTGAAATTAACACAAGTCTGGAATTTATCATCAGGAAGCACACTTTAGAGCATGAAAATTACATGCTAAAGGAACTAAACATGGCAAAGCAAGGCATGGCATGAAGCTACTCAAAGCACTTACAAAAGTCCCTTAGTGACCTTGAGCCAAAAGGGATCATAAAATACAATTGCAAGCATTTGAACATGGCAAAAACATAAACAGATTCAGACTTAGTGAAAAACTGGAGCATGCAAATCAGTTAACGAGTAGGCATGTTTACGAGCTTGATGCACTCACTACAAAGCATGGCATGACAAGCTAAGCATACAACCATCAAGAAGACATGGCATAGAAGCTAGACATGACAAGAACAACAACATAGCATGCACGGATCAATAGCAACATCCTCGGCAAAATCGCTAAACATGTCAACGATCTGCCAGGATTCACTTTATAGCAAAAGTAGAGCTCGATTGACTCAAGCTAGGGTGCTCCATAATTGCAAACAAAGACATGGATGGATAGAGCACCACAATGTTAACAAAACATCCTTATTGATCATCCTCAAAATAGGCGCGGATCACTAGGAAACAACATGAACATATGGCATACCGACAAAAACAGAACAAGGACTTAGTGAAATTCGAAGTCCCTGAAATCAGCATTACCGATTACGCTACTTTGCAAGCTTGTGCTAGTCACCACAAATATCACAAAAATACATGGCAAGTATCTCTGTAAAGATGGCATGGCATATAACAAAACACATGTAGAGCTCAGGATCATATCATGCACACATTAAACATGGCAAAAATGACAAAATGCCATTTGCTGAAACAGATCTGAAAAATTCACCACATAGCCCTCTTCCAACAGCATTTAGGGTGTCAATATGAGCTCAAATGAAAGTGATGCAATGAGATGAAATGATGTACTCGTCGAGACAAACATTTCGATATGCTACACGCACAAATCAGAGTCACGGATGATGAGTTATGATGCGATGAAAATGGGCATATGAATCTGGAAACTTCGGGGACTTGGTGGATATTTTACCTCCGCGAAAAGTCAACGCGGGATGAGGATATTCGGGATGTGGGGAAGCAGCCATTTGGTTGAAGGGACCGGTGGATCTGGTCCCGCTTCTTCTCCGGATCCGGTGACGAAGGAGGATCTCCGGTGAGCTGCATGAACTCCGGCGATAGGCGGCTCAAACTCCGGCGAGCGCTTGCCGGAGCCGTGACGAGATCGAGCAGCAGAGCTCGGCCGCGAGGGTGGTGAAGAGGCACGGGCGCGCGACGAGTGGTGCGGAAGCCGAGGCAAGGCGGCGGCGTTACGGCGATGTCCGGTGAGGTGGCGGTCGGCGAAGCGTGCGGCGGCGCGAGGCACGACGTGCGAGGCGGCGAGCAAGACGACGGGCGGCGGCGAGCGCGGTGGGGGCCGTGGTCGCCGGCGAGGTGGCGCGGAGCAACTCCGGCGACTGGAAGCGAAGAAGACGGCGGGGCGGATGGCGCGGCTCGGTCGGGAGGGCGGCGCGGCGGATCCGGGCCGGGCGGGCTAGATCTGGGCGTCTCGGGCCCGGCGGCGCGGGGACGGCGGCGGCGACAGGTGGCGGCACAGGGTTGGCTGAGGCGGCGGTGCGGGGTGAGGTGGCAACGCCTCATTCGCCGGAGTGAGGTGGCGCGGGATGGACGCGTCCGCCGGCGAGCGGACATGTCCGGCGGCGCGGAGGGAGTTGGATCTAGGGTTTGCCTGCGCGAGAAATTCGGAGGGATACACATATTTATAGGTAGAGGGAGCTAGGAGAGTCCAAATGAGGTGCAGTTTTCGGACACGCGATCGTGATCGAACGACCGAGATGATGGAGGAGGTTTTAGTGGGTTTTGGGCCACTTTGGAAGGATGTTGGGCTGCAACACACACGAGGCCTTTTTGGTTCCTCAGTTAACCGTTGGAGTATCAAACGAAGTCCAAATGGCACGAAACTTGACAGGCGGTCTACCGGTGGTAAACCAAGGCCACATGACAAGTCTCGGTCCAATCCGAAAACTTTTTAACACCCGCACAAGAAAAGAGGTAGAAAGGGGCACCGGGTGACATAGGAGCGCCAGAATGCAAAACGGACAACGGGGAAAATGCTCGGATGCATGAGACGAACATGTATGCAAACGAAATGCACATGATGACATGATATGCAATGCATGACACACAAGCAATGACAACGCAACAACATCGAATAACTGGAAGACACCTGGCACATCGGTCTCGGGGTGTTACACAAGGGTAACGAGTCTTTTTCATTCTAAATGGTCACTTGGGGGCTTCCTGCTCATTGAGCATAGCTGTGAATATCCCTCTTGATTGGCTCAATGCCACACCTCTAAATGGTCACTTGGGGGCTTCCTGCTCATCGAGCACAGCTGTGAATATCCCTCTTGATCGGTGCAACGCCACAAAGCACTTGGGGGCTTCCTGTTCAAACATAGGTGTATTCACCAAAGAGAACATAGCGTTACTACCCTTGTGAGCTGGGTTGGAGCACTAGGTGTATTCACCAAAACATTCTGGGTTCTCCTGCTTTGTAGAGTCTGCCACTCCGCCCGGGTAATCCCAGAATGACAAGCCGAACTCTTGACAAGTCAATCTTACATAGACCCTGAACTTGTCAACTCTTGACAAGTCAATCTTACATAGACGCTAAACTTGTCAAGGTTAAAATGGCGGTCATGTGAGGCTAGATTCACAAAGTGTAAAAGGTCAACTCAGTGGCTTGGCGGCCCATGAAAGCCTCGGAGCTTTAGGCTTGGCGGCCTATGAAAGCCTCGTTTTCTTGCTTTGATTCGTTTTTTGAACATTTTTGGGTTCATCTTGGTATCATATTGACATATGATTTAAAATGATTCAGGCTATATAGCCTCGATTCTTACAGCTCATATTTGAGTATATCCGTGGTTTCTGATAACCTGGCCTAACTTTGGACAATAAGTCACCAGTATATGATGATATTAAATACTTGGAATTATTGTCTTCTATGTTTTGGGTTATCACCCTTACTACATTGGTATGGTAAGCCGGCAGTTTAATCACATATCACAGGTATGATATTTTTGATTATATCTAATTATGATTGAACCGACCATGCTTATGCATTGTTTTAGTCACCAGTGGTTTTATATGGGTATTATGACCCGTCCTGCGGTAAACCGCCAGGGCGCTTGTGATTTACTTGTGTGCAGGGTAATGATTAATCTCATCGGCATAAATCAACGTTGTCATAAGCATAAAATGGTAGGTTTTCAAATAGCTGGTCAAACAGTGTTGCACAAAGCAAAAACGTGCACGATGGCATGACAGATCAAAGTTTCACTAGCCTATTAGATGACTTAGTGAGCCAAAAAGATAAAGTGTTTTCCGAAGTTCAAATATTTGTACGGCCCAGCGGATTAATCATCTTGGTCTTGACGATATTAAGCTTCTGGATCATCCTTTTCCGGTTCTTTGTCCTCCTCCGCTGTCTGAAAGTTTGGTGATGACCAATCAATGCCACATAAGGCATGGAATTCAGCTTCATCATCTATAAGATCGGACAGGTGAACTTTAGGGGCGAAAGTATGCTTACGGATTGGGGGAATAAGATCCATCACTTTATAAGCTGGTGTGGGCTTCTTCTGATTTTCTGCATCATAAATCGATAGATATTTGGATAGATTTGTCTCATCAGCAATCAGAGTAGCCACAGGACATATTTCCTTCACGTAGGCAGTGAAGTCCTTCTGATCAAAAGAAGTGCCATCTTCTTTCAAACTTGGATACCCAGTAGCTACCTCAACTGGGTCTAATTCTGGTACCCATGCCTTAGCACGGCTCAAGGCCGTCATGGTGCCGGATCTTGCACATGACCGTTTTATCTCTTGAATCCTCACAGGCAGAATTGACAATTTTTTCAACACGTCACTCAGCAGATTGGGTCCTTGATTTGTTGGAGAAATCGTGGCTAGTGTGCACTGAGCTCCGGTATATAGTTGTTCAATAAGCGTATATACAGCTTTAAGCTTCACCAGCGTATCTTGACTAAGGTTGCTGCTTCTCGGACATGTGTAAACAATTATGGAAATGATCAGTGGCAGTTTATGATATAGAAAGAAGAGATTCAATTTTGATGCTGGCGAGGCGGCTCACTAAAGATAGCAGAAACCATCTGGGATACACGGTGTTTTAAACCAGTAACCTCAGTGGTCACATTTTGAAGATCAGCTTCTGCTTTTTCGGCCCGCTGCGTTAGAGCAATTTTCTCCTCGGTCCAGGCGGTTCTTTCAGCATCAAAACCGGTCTTCAGCTTTTCTGTCTCCTCCAGACTAAATTTGAACTTTGAGTCAGCTTTTCGGGTCTTAGATTCTTGAACCTCCAGCTGAGTTTTCATATCCACCAATTCTATTTGAAGTTGAGCGATGGTGTTCTGTATAAAGCATAGATTTGCAATCACATTAATATCCGGGTTACAGGAATATAAGTCCCAGGCCTTTTGCAAGCAACAACACTTGGCACTTGGGGGCTAATGCCTACCAAAAAAATTCTTCATACAACGGCTTATATGACTAAGTCCCAAGCACTTTGCAAGCAACGGTACTTGGCACTTGGGGGCTAATGCATATTTTCTCATATTTCATTACTACTTTATGACGACCCAGCAATGCCGCAGACAACCACTGCCGTCTCATGGGGGCTACATGAGTAAGTTCTAATCTTTAAATAATAATAAGTACCATTTCATTCATGCTGATTAAACCAGCCCTTGGGGTCACGGATGCAATGTTAATCATTCAAAATCTGGTTTAACTCTAATGGTGAAAGCCAACCTAGCAAGGACTCTACCAAAGATGTTTTTATACTCATGGCTACTCTAAGTCTATAGCATATTCAATCATATCATACGCATTAGACTTGGGGGATGACAGGATATACATACTGTATTAAGCCGGAGTTCATACCTCATATTTCTAGTGCATCTGTCTCACCATATCAATCTCAAGATCACGGCTGGTATGGACTTGATTGAGATAACCAGAGAGTACTTCACTAGCGCTTAGTTGAGAGTAGTTAGCAATATCAAATCTCACTTTTCGCCTTTCGAGGTACTCCTCCTTGGCAGAGTGCTTGGCCAAGACAGTGGGTTGTCTCGGTTCTTTAAAGCTGGTCCAAGTGATCACAACATCATCAGTGGATGGTCCTGACGGTTTAATGGGGCTTGATGATTCAGTGCCCAAAGGGTTGACATTTGTAGGATCACTGGAAAGATCAGGGATTTTTGGTGGAGCGTCATGGACGAGCTCTTGAGGTTGTGGTATGGAGGTGTTAGAGGCTGGAGTTTGCTGCTCCGGCTCAAGGGCTTTGGGCTCTTCAGCCAGTTTGGTTACCTTTGCTTTCTTGCTAGGCTTTGCTTATCCACTGCATGGGTTATGAGAGATCAGTACAAGTATAAGAGCATAAGGAGATAGAGAATAAAAGTGATGTTACCCAGGGGCCGTCTTGAAAGCCGGCAGCTGGGTCTGAGATGAGTCGCCGGAGGAAGAGCGAGAAGCCTCCTGATAGTTTGAATCAGAAGGATTAAGTGGCTGGCGAATGAGACCCGCCAGTTGGTAAAAAGAGTTTATGTTTGGAGACACCTTGCTTCGACGTTTCCATGGAGCTAGAGTATTTGGTAAGCCGGATGATAACTCTTCACCTCCGCTGCTCCGAGTTTTCCGTCGTCTCTCGTGCTGTTGTTGCTTCAAAAGAAAGTGAGGATCCAAATGAGCTAAGGGGTGTGAAAAGCTTACTTTCCGGGTTACCCGTCAAATTTTCAGTCTTGGCAAAGGCTCTGAGTTGGACGAAATGATAGTTACCTCTTCTTAGACTGCTTGACTGGTCCCCGTGTCATCCTGATGATAATCAGTGGCAATAAGATGGTTTAAAAAGAGCCAAGGGAATCAAGGTCTACCTCCGACTCAGAACTGTCGTCCAGACCAAGCATCTCGGAAGCAATTAATTTCTTCTTGCTTTTCTTGACAGTTTTCTTGGCGGCTTTCTTGGCAGACCTGGCTTTTTTGGCAGCTTCATGGTCATATTGCTTTTTCCAAAAGTCAGATTCAGCCTATGATAGTCATCAAAGTTGAGTTAATAGAAAATTTGAATGATGAGGTGAAAGTAAGTAATTTAGAGACTCACATCCGGTGGCGGGTTAAGTTTGCGGAAAGGGTTTAGACCCACTTTGCTGCAGTCTTCTGGATCTTCATTCAGAAGGGTCTTTGTCATTTCATTGATGGCCTCATCAGTTAAATGCACTGAGCTGTGGCGCAGTGGATCCTTTATACCACCCGTGTAAGTACACATTAAACCGGGCCAGTGACTCAAGGGTATGATCCGCCATGAAACCCAGCACCGAACCAAGTCAATGCCAGTTAACCCATTTCCCAGCAGAGCCTTGATGTTTGCAATGGTAGGGGCAAGCTTTGCACGTTCAGCAGTGGTAAGTTTTTCAGGAAGACGATGTTTTGGGTCAAGACGCTGGACACGATAACCCGGCAGTGGATTCTCATCAGCGGAGAGGTATCTTTGCAGTAAAACCATGTCTAGTTCCAATCATTGGGGTGGCTTGGAAAGCAAGCATAGGGGAAGATAGCACCTCTTCTTTGTTGAATTGAGATTCCACCAAGTTCCAAGCTTGGTCTGTTCGTAAACTCGTTTTGGCGGTTCAAATAAAAATATTCCCTAAAGAGTTAAACACTAGGTTCCTCTTGAAGGTATACTTCACAGAAAACTTGAAAATTGCAAATGTTTGACATGGAATTGGGTCCGATGTATTGAGGATGGAGTTGAAAGAAGTGCAGAATGTCTCGGAAATTTTTTGATCCAGGTGGTGAGAAGCCCCGATTCATGTGATCAGTAAAAACGATGACTTCATCATCCTTTGGGTGAGGTCTTTCTTCGCTTGGTTTGGGCGCGCACCAATGCATGATATCTTTTGCTGGTAAATAGTCGATGTTGACAAAGTCTTTAAGAATGTTCTCAGTAACAATTGAGGGAACCCAATTACATGAGGTGAATGTCTTCGTCGGCATTGTGAAGGAAGAAGCCTAAAAGAAAGGAAATTTTACCGGTTTAAGTTGATTCATTAAAGCCGGAAGTAAACGCTAAAGTATGTATTCAGATTGGCGGCTTAAGTGGGGCCTAATGATATATGGATAAATCGGTGGTGTGAGCCGCCATGACAGCAATGATATTCAAGATATGTCAAGAGTGAATTCTACTAAGTGTTGAAGCAAACAAATTTCACAGATTGATGCTAGGATTCCGGATCTGGGACACTTCAGGATAATGGAAAATATTTTTGACCTAAATTATAGTGCTCGAGCAGTTCATATGTTCGGATGTGTTTTTTCTTACGCGAAGGAGATGATCTAGTAACAGAAACGAGTATCACGGCTGCTGCCGTGCAGGAGAAGTGCTAGGTTTGGAACAAAGTTACTAGCTGCAGTGAAGAACAAGGATGAACTCTGAAGAACTTTGAGAAACCCTAATGGAAGATCTACAGTGGAGAAAGGAGAGGCACTTACAGGATCAACTGAACAATGGAGACATGTCGTGGCTGCTCTGGTCTCCTTCAGGTCGATGCAGCGGCCGGAGTCGAGGAAGCTGACGAGTTCAGCGGCGGAGGTGCTCAGGCGTGCAAGTGTGTCGCGAAGATGTGAGGAAGAAGAAAGGGATGAAGAGGCAAGGGGGAGGAAAGAAAGGGACCCCTAGCCCTATTTATAAGGATAGAAGGATAACTAACATGCGCGGGAATCGAGGAGACCAAAAAATGGATATGTGACGATGCAAATGCCTCGATTTTTGGGATGGTTATTAAGGATAAGGATCCGTTAAGATATGCTGGGTATTATGCAAAATTAATAACAGATGACGTCATGGCTGGTTTCCGTAATTCTAGGAGATGATGTCATGACGGGTTACAATATCTTGTGAGAACAGGTGAAGAAGGATTTTTCCTAAGTGTTGAAGATTGACATGAACAAGTTCAAATCAACCTGGGGCCTAATGTTGGGGATATAACTATTAGATATGACCCGCCCAGGAGGGGCCAGGTTATACCAACGACGGCTCATTGTTGAAGCCCAGGAAGGTATCGAAGATGGCGATTCATGAAGATGACTTACTAAGAGCCCATGGCCCAAGGGCGGCTTAAGGCCCATAGGTGTAAACCGCCATATATGTATGACTTGTATTGTAAGCCATGTGTATTTGGTGACCAGGCCGAACACCTTGATATGAGCCGGCTCGGGACTCTGTAAGCTGCAGGGCGTAGACCTGAGTGTATAGGGGGACGACCCAGCGGAGGTTTAGGGCAAGAGACAACAAATGGAAAGCTAGGTCAAGCGTATTCGCTCCCTAGTAATTGAGACATAAGCAATACCACCTCAACTCGATTAGGCATTTACCTTCAGCGCAAGGGGCTAAACCAGTATAAACTCCTTGTGTCCTTTGTCCCGTTTAACCCCTTTAAGCTAACCCTGTTGCGATGGCTCTAGAACTAAGTCCTTCTGCTAGGACATCTACCATGACAATTCCACGACAGAACCCACTTGACCAAGGCCTCGGGAGCTTCTTCAAATGCATCAATCTCCTCTTGAAGCTTGTCCTTGCCTTTTTGCTTGTGGTCTTGTGGTGGAAGATCATCTTGAGCTTGTGTTCCCTTGAAAGAAGTAGGATCATACTTCTCTTGTTGAGGAACAAACTTCGTCTTGGGGTATTGATCTTCTTCCCACTCAACTCCATTTGCATTGAACTTTCGTTCAAAACCAACGCATTGATTCTTCCAGTGTCTTCCTTGCTTGTGTACAATTTCCTCAAATTGTTTACTTCTAGCAAGGCTCTTGTAAACGCCTTTCTCTATAATTCCTTTCAATATGCTATTTTCTTGCTCAAGTGTAAATTGGCTAAGAGAATCATTAGTGGAATCAAGAGGACTACTAGAAGCAACAACATTGGATTTAACATGATTATTGTTACTACTAGAAGAAGAATCTTTCTTAGTCTTGTTGCTAGATTTTACTTGTGGCATAGAAGTGGACAAGAGTAAACACTTGGTGATGTAAGAAGAACTTTTCTTACAAAGATCATCATTGATTGCTTTTAAGAACCCATGCTCTTGCTCTAGATTGATCTTTTCAAAGCGTAGCTTCTCATGAGTCTTTAAAAGCTCTCGATGATCTTCCAAGGTAGTTTCATGAGCAAACTTAAGAGTGTTTAGTTCTTTAGTTAGACGTCTCCTTCTTATCATCGTAATTCGTTTTATCTTGATTAGCATGATTAATAGCAAGTTCATCATAGATTGCATCACTAGAGTTGTCAACAAGTAAATCATCATCACTAAGCAAATCATCTTCATCACTATTGAAACCAACATACTCAGGGTGTGATACCTTTGGGCCTTTAGACATGAAGCATCTTCCAATTCCCTCATTTGGTGAGTCAAATATGTCATAGGAGTTGGTTGACACAAGTGCTAGACCGGCAACACCTTCATATTGAGTATATTCTGAGTCGGAGTGATAAGTTCTGTTAGAGTGATGGTCGGAGTCTGAGCCGGATACCCATTCACCAACGTGAGCTTGATGTCTTCGTTTTGTGTAGCTCCTTGATGACTTGTCATTCCTTTCCAAATCCTTGCTTCTGCGAGAGGTTCTTCATTCATAACGATCATGTCTACTCCTTCTCTCTCTTGGAGGTGATTATTCTCTTCTACTTCTCCTTTTAGGTGAGTCGTCTCTTCTTTTTTAGGGAGCCGTAAACTCATTGGAGTAGTGTCCAGGTCTTCCACAATTGTAGCAATTACGCTCATGACTAAAAGATCTTTTATCATTGTAGGACCTTGACTTGGAACTTCTTTCTTTGCTTCTACTCTTGTAGAACTTGTTGAAGTTCTTCACCATTAGGCTCAATTCCTCATTGAAAACTTGTTTCTCACATCATGATGTAGGAGCATCACATGAGGCTTTGTAAGCACCACTTGACTTGTTGTGAAGCTCTTCTTTATCCTTGAGTGACATATCATGAGCAACAATTCTCCCAATGACTTCCGTTGGCTTGAGATCTTTATAATTGGGCATCATTTGGATCAATGTGCACACGGTATCATATTTTCCATCCAAGGCTCTTAGGATCTTCTTGATGATGAATCTGTCGGTCATCTCTTCACTTCCTAAGCCGGCAATCTCATTTGTGATGAGAGCAAGCCTAGACTACATTTCAGCGACACCTTCACCATCCTTCATTTTGAACTTGTCAAGCTGACTTTGAAGCATATCCAATTTGGATTCCTTGACGGAGTCGGTACCTTCATGCATATCAAAGTATCCCAAATTTCCTTTGCATTCTCAAGATGGCTGATTTTGTTGAATTCATCGGGACACAATCTGTTGAAGAGGATATCGCAAGCTTGAGCATTGTATTGCAGCATCTTCAATTCTTCCATGGGAGCTTCACGATTCGGTTATCTCCCATCAAAGAGTTCACCTTGCAAGCCAATACACACAATAGCCCAAACGGCGGGGTTATGTACAAGAATATGCATTTTCATCTTATGCTTCCAACTAGAAAAATAAGTACCATCAAAGTAAGGACCTCTACAGTGGTAATTTCCCTCGCTAGAGGCCATACTCTCCTAGGTTGTGAAACCAAGGCTATGATCACCAAAGCTATGGAAATCAAGGCAAATGGAGACCAAGGCTCTGATACCACTAGTAGGATCGAAAGTATGTCTAGAGGGGTGTGATTAACTACTTGACCAAATAGAAATCTAGCCTTTTCCCAATTTTAAGTCTTGGCAGATTTTAGCAACTTATCACAAGTCAAGCAATCAACCTACACATGCAAATCTAAGAGTATAGCAGCGGAATGTAAATCATTGCATATGAAGGTAAATGGGAGGAGTTTGGAGGGAGCAAACGCAATGTAGACACAGAGATTTTTGGTATTGTTCTGATAGGTGGTGCCATCGTACATCCACGTTGATGGAGACTTCAACCCACGAAGGGTAACGGTTGTCTGAGTCCACGGAGGGCTCCACCCACGAAGGGTCCACGAGATCAAGATTCTTGTGGTTGGATTGGAATATCTTGGTCTCAACACATGAGTAGGTGATTCTCTCTCAGAGAATGAATGTTGGAAGTGTAGGCTCGTTCTGATAGCTCTCTCCATAAATGGAGGAAGGGTGGAGGAGTATATACAGCCTCCACACAAAATCTAATCGTTACACACAATTTACCAAACTCGATGGGACCGAATAGTCAAACTCGGTCAGACCGATTTAGTTCAAAATGTGAACATTAGGATTTTCGGTGGGACCGACTTGTCAACTCGATGGGACAGATTTCATTAGGGTTAGGGCATAACGTAATCTCGGTGAGACTGATCACATGAACTCGGTGAGACCGATTTCTGTAATAGGCGAACAGAGAGTTGGTTAGGCAAACTCGGTGGGATCGATCGCTCATTTCGGTTGGACCGAAACATTACGAAAAGGAAACAGAGAGTTTGCATTGCAAACTCAGTGGGACCGATCGCTCATCTCGGTTAGACGAAAATGTTACGAAGGGAAACAGAGAGTTTGCAATCCCATCTCGGTGAGACCGAGATCCCTATCAGTGAGACCGAACTGATTAGGGTTTTGGCTATGGCTATGTCAAATGAACTCGGTGGCGCCGGATAGATCAAATCGGTGGAGCCGAGTTTGACTTTTGGTTTGGGACATATGTGGATATGAGAAAGTGGTTGAGGGCTTTTGGAGCATATAGCTAAGCATTTTGAGCAAGCAAGCCATTAAGCAACACCTCATCCCCTTTTAATGGTATTGGCTTTTCCTATGGACTTAATGTGATCTTTGTGGCACCCTGGCTCAGAGAAAACCAGAACGCCCCGTATTCCAGCCCAGAGATGGAGGTGAAGTCTTCTGGAATACGGCACTGCTTAGTATAGAACAAACCAGCTCTCTATTACAACATGAATATGAATACAAGGGTCTGATATTACAATGAATAACATTGGCACAGCGACATTACGCCAACCATGGTTGCTCTATACAAGCAGCATAACAACTCGAAGCAGCGGAAGAACTACTAGCATCGGAACAATGAACGGTGATGATGGACTCCAATCCGCAGGGACTCTGGCTGGAACGTTTATCCTAGCTCGTGAACACGGGAACAACACCAAACAAGCAAGCAATCCAGGCACGACCTGCAAACTGGCATGACACGCCAGGTCAGTACATTGAATGTACTTGCAAGCTCACAATGACCAGAAGCATTCAAGACAAAAAACAGCATGGCAATTACAGGTTAAGCAGGAATTATCATTGGATCATCAGGATAACATGGCATGAACAACATGAACATAATATTGCTAGGACAATATGATTATGGCATGAACATATAAATTTGATGATACTAGCATGCAACATGATGACACTACATGCTCCATTATTCTGCTCGGGTTACCTTGTAACCATTACATGCATCACTTACCAACTTCGGACATTACACGATCATCTCATGATCAAATCAAGCTTGGTATAAACAATACCATAGTAATCATCAAATGACCACAAGGAGCTTGATCTTTACCCACGATTCTCGCACAACATCATGACTATCCAACAATTCAGTATCTTCGATACCACGGTGATCATTCCGGCGATCACAACCAACTTATCTCCTCAACGAGCACATTATTATTATTACCGTTGACTCATAGTGTGACCAACACGAACTGGGCCCTTATCCGCGGGCGTGGCTATCGATAGATTTAATATACACTCTGCAGAGGTTAGTACACTGTACCCACACTACGGAACCCATGGCCTTGTACTCCCATTTGGGTGGACCAACGGCGTTCCTACAAAACCGATCTACAGCCATGACACTCTCCCGGCCACTCTTACTCACTATCCACTGGCTAGTCCTGGGTGGCCCCGTGTCTACCAAAGACACAACAACCACCGTCGTGGCCAAAACGTCCCTCACGGGGACCGGATCCATAACAACAACAACAACAACAACAACGGGCACACAAGGTTATGTCTGCTTATCGGGCCAGGGTACCGCACGCCCATAACCTTCCCTCATTGGAGGCACCGGCGAGAGGCACAACAATAGACCCAGTTAGGACCATCCCATACAGGTAAGCGTGGTTGCACTGGTCAGTTTGATATGGTGGCACCATGACTCATCCAACAGTTGTTCAAGTTCAATTTAATCCAGTTAAACTTGAATGCAAATATGCTGAGCCATGATAAAATACATGATGCAATTACAATGCATGAGCATGATATCAACATAATCATGAGAGAACCACATAACTATCCACCATATCAACAATGAATCATATCCAACTAAGCATGGCATACTGACTACCATGAACATCATAAGTACATACTTCTCGAAAACATAGCATGACCACTAGCATCAACAATAAATATCATGTAAGACATATCAACAATGCCATCATGCAAGCATTTAACCAACTGGATGCAATGGAACATGCATAGCAATGGTACTCGGGACAGACGGCAGTCATGCACCGAAGACCATCACCAACATTAATATGTACTACTAGCAAGCATACGCATATGAAAGGAATATTAACAACTAGCAGGGCATGACAACCAGGTGCATAACAACATAGCAAGAAAGTAAGCACTAACCCAGAAGCATTACCGAAACAATGATAATCATATTTTAAACAAGCAAACATTTAATAAATATTCAAGTTGAAATCCATGGCTACTGCATGACTATCATGCAAGTGGGTATTGTGGCTTGCCTGGGGTGACGGAGACTCCAGGAAGAAGTGCGGTGAAGCCGCGGAACAAAACGCCGATCGGTTCTCTTGGAGGGGGCTGATTAGAGGCAAGGGTAAAATGGTCATTTTCACTGTGATAACACCTAGTGAAAATTTTACCAAAATATAGAGCTCGATGATACGAAGAAGTGAGCGTTGGTTTCACCTCAATCGGAGTTACAGTTGCAGAGTTATGAGGTGTGGAAGAAGAAGGACCAATCTATGAAGATTTTATCACCAACGGGTCCCTGAGTGGATAAGGCAGAAACAGATTTGATAAAATACCCTTTCTGACTTAGAAAACGTACTTCAGACCGAAGTAGAAACATAATACGCTTTCAGGAAAGAGGAGACGTACTCTGGAAAGCCGTCTCCACTTGCCATGTGGGCAGAGGCGCCTGGGCCACTAGCGCATGGGGCCCAAGGGCAGGGGGAGGGGGTCGGGCGCATGTTGTCTTCCTCCCTCTATTCGCTCAAGCGAGGAATAGAGGAGCAATGAGGCCAGGCAGGGGCGCACAGGCGAGGGGGCCGGCTGGCTTCGGCCATCTCCGGCCGAGCCGAGGCCACCAGCGGGTGCGGGAGGCCATGGCGCACCCGTTCAGAGGGAGCACGGCCACCGGGCAGAAGAGGGATGGAGGGGAGAGGGGGCGCCAGGAGGACGACCGGGACGGGCGGGCGGTGGTGCTCTCCGGCGAAGCAAGCACTCAGGCGAGGGGGCAAGTGGGTGGGGCGGCTGAGTGGAACAAGGGGGAGACAGTGGATGTGGAGGGGAGGCGAGAGGAGGCTCGGGTGGGCCAGAATCATGCCGAGGCCGAGACGGCCATGGTGGACAGAGGTGAACTCCAGTGAGATGGGGCCATTCCAGAGAGCAAATGAGGCGAGGGAGAGATGTGTGAGCTGCGGGAGGGTTCAGGGCACGCTTATATAGCCCAGGAGAAGGCTCTGGAGCTCACAGGCAAGCTTGAGCAGTGCTCTAATGGAGGTCAGAGGCTGGGCATGGCACGGGCACTGCTCTAGTGGGATGGGTAGGCGGTGCTCTAATGGAGGTCAGGAGAACGACCGGGATGGGCAGGCGGTGGTGCTCTTCGGCGAAGCACGCACTCCGGCGAGGGGGCAAGTGGGTGTGGCGGCTGAGTGGAACAAGGGGGAGACAGTGGATGTGGAGGGGAGGCGAGAGGAGGCTCGGGTTGGCCAGAATCATGCCGAGGCTGAGGCGGGCATGGTGGACAGAGACGAACCCCGGCGAGATGGGGCAATTCTAGAGAGCACATGAGGCGAGGGAGAGATGTGTGAGCTGTGGGAGGGGTCGGGGCACGCTTATATAGCCGAGTAGAAGGCTCTGGAGCTCACAAGCAAGCTTGAGCAGTGCTCTAATGGAGGTCAGAGGCTGGGCATGGCACGGGCACTGCTCTAGCGGCGCATTTATGGCAAACCACGACAAAGCAGTGATGCAGGGCAACGCAGTCGAGCACGGGCGACCTCCAGGACACGAATGGAGGTCAAGACGAGGAGGGAGGAGACGAGAACAGTGGCCGGAACAAGCCAGAGCACGCATTCAGCCATGACGCAAGCGTGATCACCACGCGCACTGGCGCAAGCAGCGCTCTTTGGCGTGGCCGACCATGTCCAGTAGATAGACCGTCGTGCCCTTAGACAAAATGAGGAAATAAATCGGTCCAGGAGCAAAGAAGAAATTTGCACTAAGCTCCAAAGTAAATTAGTAAGAAGGTGTTTGTAACTTGTTGTGGTTAAACCAGCTAGCTAACGTGGTAAAGAGTCTGTCTGCTGATGATCACACACTAAGGTGATGCTGATCACTAAAAATCAGACTAAGAGGAGGAGTTTAGATGAGGGTTGATGTAGAAAGTGCAAAACTGGCCAGAATCAGGGATTTGGATGATACACTCACATACTTCATTTCTGTGAGCTGAAATTTGGCATAGAGGGGTTATATGATGATATTAAGTTGCTGTAAAAGTTTCATGCCATTTGGAAATACCAAAGTGGCACTTGCTTCACAAAGCTTCATTCTGGACAAAAACTTGGAAAAATTACACAGGGCAATTCGTTAACCAATTGAGGTAACACTTGGTGGAGGGAGTTGATATAGGTAGAAGACTGTCCTGGTAAAGTTTCATTTCACTTGAAGCAATATAAAATATAGTTGCTTCACAAACTAAAAATCTGACCAGAAACTAAGATTTGGGGCTGGGCTCACATAGTTGAGTTGCATGAGCTCATATTTGGTGGAGAGTCATAATTTGATAATAGGAAGGACCTTGCAAAATTTCAACTCATTTGGATATTCCTAGCTTGTACTTCCTTCACAATCACTTCCCTTAGACAGAAACTTTGAAAAATTGCTCAGGAATATTTACTAGGCAAATTGAGTTGAATTATGGAACAGGTCAATTATTTGGACAGGAAAAGATGTCCAAGAAGTTTGGGTTCAAATGGGCAAAGATAAATACCACTTCCTTTGCAAAATGCCATTTAGGAGAGAATAGGAAAAGAATTATTGGAGGATTATTTCTGAACATGGCAATGAAATATTTTGCCATATTTGAGGAAGATATTACCAAAACAATTTATGAGAATTATTTGGGAATTTTAGGTGTGACAGAAATATAGGTTGCTTCACAACCTAGGGTTTTAAGGGTTATTCCTTTATCAGAAAAGGAATATTCCCAACAAAAGAATATTGGGTTAGGAAAAGGATGGAAATGGCATGATCTTGGGATGATGAAGAGGGTGAAAAGCCACTATAAAACCTAGGAACACCTGATCTTCCCAAGTTTCAGAACCACGTAGCCACGGAAAAGCAAAACAAAACCGGAAATCCAAGAAAATCAAAGGAAAAAAGGAAAGGGCAAAAATCCAGGCTATTACAAACCTTCCCCCCTTAAAGAAATCTCGTCCTTGAGATTTGGTTGCTCAGGGTTAAATCATATTTCTGACCTGAAGAAACCGTTTCCAACTCAGGTTTCTTTTATTTATTATATTTCCACTGGATTGGATCTGACTGATTGTCTTGATGTGGGGTGGTTTGCTTCGCTATATCTGACATTCTGACAGGACGTACCTCATATGTTCCTGTTTATACTGACTGAAATTTTCTTTCATATCTATTGGTTGAGCTAGCATCCGAAATATTATTTGTACGAACATACTTGTCCTTCTTGATATTGATCCTTGCTGGAAATGTTATTCTAGTATCGAGTACCGAGAATATTCCACGGGGTTGGGGAACATATCTTCCCGTGGAACAAAGAATCTCTTCTATCCAGGCATCGGATTCCTCGAATATAGACATGCCTTCTGGTTTCAAAACAGTGATGTGGATCATATCTATTTTTGCTAACAGATGCTGACATCTTGCATGAGTTTCTGACTTATCTTGACTGGTTTCACAGTCTTGAGTATCCAAGTTGTACCAAAGGTTTGACTGTCGCTTGTCGTTATTGATAGACAAATGCAACATCTCCTGATGATAAGATTTACAGACTTGACTGGCGGTGATCTTGGCAAAGAATTCCATCCACATAGGCTATTATTTTAATTGCTTCCCCTATGTGAGAGATAACAATCCTCAAAGTATATGTTTTCACACTGATTCTTCATTTTTTCCAGTATCTCCCTAGGAATAACAGTCTGTGCGATGCTCCATCGCGGGTGTTGAGGCCAATATATTGAGATGTCCATGGGTCTGACCGGACAGACTCGGGTATTCAATGCTGACAGTTCTGAGCATACTGTGGACTGAGCTGGTTGCTCGCTATGAGGTCCTTACCACAATGGAGTATATCTCTTAGGTGGATCTTTGCTTGGGTTTGCCGTGGAATAAGACGGTCTTGGGCATCCACATTTTTCACATAATAACTATCATACCTGTATTATTGGTCTTACTCTTTCATTATTACTTTCTTCATCTGGATTCTCAACTGAACGAGCGGGGCCTTATATATATCCTTGATTATTTTCGCGGCCCTGAATACTGTTACGTACAATATCGGGCAATCATACCTTGGTCTCGTTCATGTTTTGAGCCTCGGTATATTTATCCGGCTCACATGTGGTTATACAGATCTCAATACTGTTGTGGATTATGCCGGACAGTGACAGGGTTAATAACATCATATTGTTGGTTGTGCGGGACTGGTCTGGATAATCACTGCCAAGATTATTGTCTCAGTGTTGTCTTTCCTTCAAGACTCGTTGATTATGGCCTCACCCACTGGTTTTTATTTCTTGAATAACCGGTGAGGTTGTCGGATGTGTACCGTGAATTCTTCCTTGAGAGACTTGCATGGACTTGGTAGCATATTGAATGAACTAATACCTGATTCTCGAGGCATACCTCTGACCGATTTTTGTTTCAGGCCAAATTGTCGCAGATGTTTGGGAACCACCGGTATATCGTGTTGAGGAAGACTAGATGGCTTATGCTCGAAGCCTTTGGTGGATATGTTATTGAGGAAATCGGGGTATCGTACCTCATAAGCTTCGCCCCTTAAAGACTTTGCTAGGGAAGACTCGGTACCTTATGCTAGAAGCTTTTGTAGTATTTTATTGAGAAGACTGAATATCTTGCATGGGAATCCATTCATTCCCTACCAATGCAGACTGGGAACCTTGTCTTTGTATACTCCGTCAATAAATTGTGGAGAAGGATGGGACTAATTTTCTTGGTGAATGGAATGACGTGTATACATTTTTGTCAGCCCGACAGCTGATTACTTATATGACAAGAATTGTCTGACTGTCCTTACTGAATTCACCGTGCAATTGGACTGACTTCTGGGTCGCAATGTTTTAATTGTGACTTATGGCACATTCAATCATTGTGCATAGCCCATACCTTTGACTTGAAATGCACTGTTGATCCAATTTTGTCCTCTTTCCGATTTGATCTTTGCTGCGATAAAGTGTATCTCTGACAGGTACTTGTTGCTAAAAGTCTGATAAGAATACAATTTGTATCCAGATGGATGTCTGCAATGCAATGTTGTTGGCTGAAAACCTCATTGCTTTTAACTAAATTTCTTGTATGTATGTACATCTTACGGCTTCTTCAGATCCGATGTTGGTCGAGGAATAATTTCCATAAGGGGGTAACACCGAGGATTCAAAACAAAGAAGCACGAGAAAATGATTTATTGCAACAAAGCACACAACAAATAAGCTACAAAGCTGCTCCACACGGGCACACACAAGCATGATGCTACAGCAAATGCACAAACACTACACGAAGGATTACATCCTACGCTTGAGCAAACGCTCGTGAACTGACGAGGAAACTAAGGGAGAAGCGAGTGGAACCACTGACTCTGAAACTCTGGATGGATGACACGGGGGAGTTGGAGAAGCTGGCAGAGACTGAGGTAAAGCGACATCAAGCAATATCCTGGCTCGAATGGCGTCTTGGACTAACTCAGAAATGAGAAGACACTTGGCCGTCATGTAGCGAGACATGGCGAGGATAGCCGGGTCATCTTGAGGGTTGATGGAGGGAAATTGGATTCGCCTAGGATTCTCGGCGATGGTGGGATAATATTGATAAGCATGGTTCTCTTGCACCATGCTCTCTTGATTACGAAGACCGGTGACTCCTGCCATTGCGGCAAGCTGAACGGCACGCTCAGGAATAGCGTCGTAACCACCGTGGAAACTGTAGGTGTGCTTATCGACAGGAATCGGGGCTGACAGATGAACATGAGCAACGTATTCCCGAATTATTCCTCCAGCAGAAAGCTGGAATACTTGATAATGAGGTGGATCTCCGAGGGGATAAGTGCTATGCCACATGTCTCCAAGGAGGGCGGCAAAGCTGAGAGGTGGAGGAGTGGGACTGAACTCAATAGGAACAGCACCGGGAGCTAAGGGAAGGGCACTGAACTCATGGAAGTTGACCGCCATCTACGCATGAAAGAGGAGTTAATGGTAACCGAAATAAGACTATATGCAGCAAACAAATGCAACAACCAAATGCAGCAAGCAAGGGCAACAACCAGACCCTATACTACCATTTTATAACGTTCCAGCGGACTAGGATGCTCTAGAGCCAGACCCGCACTGATACCAAGCCTATGGCACCCCGGCTCAGAGAAAACCGGAACGCCCCGTATTCCACCCCAGAGATCGAGGTGAAGTCTTCCGGAATACAGCACTTCTTAGTATAGAACAAACCAGCTCTCTATTACAACATGAATATGAATACAAGGGTCTCATATTACAATGAATAACATCGGCACGGCGACATTACGCCACCCACGGTTGCTCTATACAAGCAGCATAACAACTCGAAGCAGCGGAAGAACTACTGGCAACGAAACAACGAACGGTGATGATGGACTCCAATCCGCAGGGACAATGGCTGGAACGTTTATCCTAGCTTACGAACATGGGAACAACACCAAACAAGCGAGCAATCCAGGCACGACCTGCAAACTGGCATGACACGCCAGGTCAGTACATTGAATGTACTTGCAAGCTCACAATGACCAGAAGCATTCAAGACAAACAACAGCATGGAAATTACAGGTTAAGCAGGAATTATCATTGGATCATCAGGATAACATGGCATGAACAACATGAACATAATATTGCTAGGACAATATGATTATGGCATGAACATATAAATCTGATGATACTAGCATGCAACATGATGACAGTACATGCACCATTATTCTGCTCGGGTTACCTTGTAACCATTACATGCATCACTTACCAACTTCGGACATTACACGATCATCTCAGGATCAAATCAAGCTTGGTATAAAAAATACCGTAGTAATCATCAAATGACCACAAGGAGCTTGATCTTTACCCACGATTCTCGCACAACATCACGAATATCCAACAATTCGGTATCTTCGATACCACGGTGATCATTCCGGCAATCACAACCAACTTATCTCCTCAATGAGCACATTACTATTATTGTTATTACTGTTGACTCATAGTGTGACCGACACGAACTAGGCCCTTATCCGCGGGCGCGGCTATCGACAGATTTAGTATACACTATGCAGAGGCTAGTACATTGTACCCACACTACGGAACCCATGGCCTCGTACTCCCATTCAGGTGGACCAATGGCGTTCCGACAAAACCGATCTACTGCCATGACACTCCCCCGACCACTTAGACTCACTCCCCACTGGGCTAGTCCTGGATGGCCCCGTGTCTACCAAAGACACAACGACCATCATCGTGGCCAAAACGTCCCTCACGGGGACCGTCCCTCACGGGGACTGGATCCATAACAACAACAACGGGCACAAAAGGTTATGTATGCTTACCGGGCCAGGGTACCGCACGCCCATAACCTTCCCTCGTTGGAGGCACCGGTGAGAGGGACGACAATAGACCTAGTTAGGACCTTCCCATACAGGTAAGCGTGGTTGCACTGGTCAGTTCGATATGGTGGCACCATGACTCAGCCAACAGTTGTTCAAGTGCAATTTAATCCGGTTAAACTTGAATGCAAATATGCTGAGCCATGATAAAATACATGATGCAATTACAATGCATGAGCATGATATCAACATAATCATGAGAGAACCACATAACTATCCACCATATCAACAATGAATCATATCCAACTAAGCATGGCATACTGACTATCATGAACATCATAAGTACATGCTTCTTCGAAACATAGCATGACCACTAGCATCAACAATAAATATCATGCAAGCATTTAACCAACTGGATGCAATGGAACATGCATAGCAACAGTACTCGGGACACACGGCAGTTATGCACCGAAGACCATCACCAACATTAATATGTACTAGCAAGCATACGCATATGAAAGGAATATTAACAACTAGCAGGGCATGACAACCAGGTGCATAACAACATAGCAAGAAAGTAAGCACTAATCTAGAAGCATTACCGAAACAACGATAATCATATTTTAAACAAGCAAACATTTAATAAATATTCAAGTTGAAATCCATGGCTACTGCATTACTATCATGCAAGTGGGTATTGTGGCTTGCCTGGGGTGACGGAGACTCTAGGAAGAAGTGCGGTGAAGCCGCGGAACAAAACGTCGGACGGTTCTCTTGGAGGGGGCTGATTAGAGGCAAGGGCAAAATGGTCATTTTCACTGTGAGAACACCTAGTTAAAATGTTACCAAAAGATAGAGCTTGACGATACGAAGAAGTGGCCGTTGGTTTCACCTCAATCGGAGTTACGGTTGCGGAGTTATGAGGTGTGGAGGAAGAAGGACCAATCTATGAAGATTTTATCACCAACGGGTCCCTGAGTGGATAAGGCAGAAACAGATTTGATAAAATATGCTTTCTGACTTAGAAAACGTACTTCAGACCGAAGTAGAAACAGAATACGCTTTCAGAAAAGAGGAGACGTACTCTGGAAAGCCGTCTCCACTTGCCACGTGGGCATAGTCGCCTGGGCCACTGGCGCATGGGGCCCAAGGGCAGGGGGAGGGGGTCGGACGCACGTCGTCTTCCTCCCTCTGTTCGCTCACGCGAGGAACGGAGGAGGAACGAGGCCAGGCAGGGGCGCTCAGGCGAGGGGGCCGGCCGGCTCCGGCCATCTCCAGCCGAGTGCTACCTCTTGAGCACTTGCGTTGGTTTTCCCTTGAATAGGAAAGGATGGTGCAGCAAAGTAGCGTAAGTATTTCCCTCATTTTTTGAGAACCAAATTATCAATCTATTAGGAGGCTACGCGCGAGTCCCTCGCACCTACACAAAACAAATAAATCCTCGCAACCAACGCGAAAAGGGGTTGTCAATCCCTACACGGTCACTTACGAGAGTGAGATCTGATAGATATGATAAGATAATATTTTTGGTATTTTTATAATAAAGATGCAGTGTAATATAAAGGCAAAGTAAAAAAGCAAAGTATTGGAAGATTAATATGATGAAGATAGACCCGGGGGCCATAGGTTTCACTAGTGGCTTCTCTCAAGAGCATAAGTATTTTATGGTGGGTGAACAAATTATTATTGAGCAATTGACAGAATTGAGCATAGTTATGAGAATATCTAGGTATGATCATGTATATAGGCATCACGTCCAAGACAAGTAGACCGACTCCTGCCTACATCTACTACTATTACTCCACACACTGACCGCTATCCAGCATGCATCTAGAGTATTAAGTTCATAAGAACAGAGTAACGCCTTAAGCAAGATGACATGATGTAGAGGGATAAACTCATGCAATGTGATAAAAAACCATCTTGTTATCCTCGATGGCAACAATACAATATGTGCCTTGCTGCCCCTACTGTCACTGGGAAAGGACACCGCAAGATTGAACCCAAGCTAAGCACTTCTCCCATTGCAAGAAAGATCAATCTAGTAGGCCAAACCAAACTGATTATTCGAAGAGACTTGCAAAGATAACCAATCATGCATAAAAGAATTCAGAGAAGATTCAAATATTGTTCATAGATAAACTTGATCATAAACCCACAATTCATCGGTCTCAACAAACACACCGTAAAAAGAAGATTACATCGAATATATCTCCACAGGAGAGGGGGAGAACTTTGTATTGAGATCCAAAAAGAGAGAAGAAGCCATCTAGCTAATAACTATGGACCTGAAGGTCTGAGGTAAACTACTCACACTTCATCGGAGAGGCTATGGTGTTGATGTAGAAGCCCTCCATGATCGATGCCCCCTCCGGTGGAGCTCTGAAACAGGCCCCAAGATGGGATTTCGTGGATATAGAAAGTTACGGCGGTGGAATTAGGGTTTTGGCTCCGTATCTGATCGTTTGGGGGTACATAGGTATATATAGGAGGAAGAAGTACGTCGGTGGAGCAACAAGGGGCCCACGAGGGTGGAGGGCGTGCGGGGGGGGGGGGGGGGGGGGGGGTAGGCGCGCCCCCTACCTCGTGGCCTCCCTGTTAGTTGCTTGACGTAGGGTCCAAGTCTCCTGGATCTTATTCGTTCCAAAAATCACGTTCCCGAAGGTTTCATTCCGTTTGGACTCCGTTTGATATTCCTTTTCTTCGAAACCCTAAAATAGGCAAAAAAACAGCAATTCGGGGTTGGGCCTCTGGTAAATAGGTTAGTCCCAAAAATAATATAAAAGTGGATAATAAAGCCCAATAATGTCCAAAACAGAAGATAATATAGCATGGAGCAATCAAAAATCATAGATACGTTGGAGACGTATCATCGAGCCGAGGCCACCAGCGGGAGCGGGAGGCCATGGCGCACCTGTTCAGAGGGAGCACGGCCGCCGGGCAGGAGAGGTATGGAGGGGAGAGGGGGCGCCAGGAGGACGACCGGGACGGGTGGGCGGTGGTGCTCTCCAGCGAAGCAAGCACTCAGGCGAGGGGGCAAGTGGGTGGGGCGGCTGAGTGGAACGAGGGGGAGACAGTGTACGTGGAGGGGAGGCGAGAGGAGGCTCGGGTTGGCCAGAATCATGCCGAGGCCGAGACGGCCATGGTGGACAGAGGTGAACTCCAGCGAGATGGGGCCATTCCAGAGAGCAAATGAGGCGAGGGAGAGATGTGTGAGCTGCGGGAGGGCTCAGGGCATGCTTATACAGCCCAGGAGAAGGCTCTGGAGCTCACAGGCAAGCTTGAGCAGTGCTCTAATGGAGGTCAGAGGCTGGGCATGGCACGGGCACTGCTCTAGTGGCGCATTGATGGCAAACCACGACGAAGCAGCAATGCAGGGCGACGCAGTCGAGCACTGGCGAGCTCCAGGACATGAATAGAGCTCGAGATGAGGAGGGAGGAGACAAGAACAATGGCCGGAACAAGCCAGAGCACGCGTTCAACCATGACGCAAGCGTGATCACCACGCGCACTGGCGCAAGCGGCGCTCTTTGGCGTGGCCGACCATGTCCGGTAGATAGACCGTCGTGCCCTTAGTCAAAATGAGGAAATAAATCAGTCCAGGGGAAAGAGGAGATTTGCACTAAGCTTCAAATTAAATCAGTAAGAAGGTGTTTGTAACTTGATGTGGTTAAACCAGCTAGGTAATGTGGTAAAGAGTTTGTCTGCTGATGATCACACGCTAAGGTGATGCTGATCACCAAAAATTAGACTAAGAGGAGGAGTTTAGATACTTGATTTTTGAAACTCACATACTTGATTTCTGTGAGATGAAATTTGGCATAGAGGGGTTATATGATGATATGAAGCTGCTGTAAAAGTTTCATGCCATTTGGAAATACCAAAGTGGCACTTGCTTCATAAAGCTTCATTCTGGACAGAAACTTGGAAAATTTACACAGGGCAGTTGGGTTAACCAATTGAGGTAAAAATTGGTGGAGGGATTTGATATAGGTAGAAGAATGTCCTGGGAAAGTTTCAGTTCACTTGAAGCAACATAAAATATAGTTGCTTCACAAACTGAAAATCTGACCAGAAACTAAGATTTGGGGCTGGGCTCACATAGATAAGTTGCATGAGCTCATATTTGGTGGATAGTCATAATTTTATAATAGGAAGGACCTTGCAAAATTTAAACTCATTTGGATATGCCTAGCTTGTACTTCCTTCACAAGCACTTCCCTTAGACAGGAACTTTGGAAAATTGCTCAGGAATATTTACTAGGCAAATTGAGTTGAATTTTGGCACAGGTCAATTATTTGGAGAGGAAACGATGTCCAAGAAGTTTGGGTTCAAATGGGCAAAGATAAATAGCACTTCCTTTGCAAAGTGCCATTTAGGACAGAATAGGAAAAGAATTATTGGAGTATTATTTTTGAACATGGCAATGAAATATTTTGCCATATTTGAGGAATATATTACCCAAACAATTTATGATAATTATTTGGGGATTTTAGGAGTGACAGAAATATTGGTTGCTTCACAACCTAGGGTTTTAAGGGTTATTCCTTTATCAGAAAAGGAATATTCCCAACAAAATAATATTGGGTTAGGTCAAGGATGGAAATGGAATGATCTTGGGATGATGAAGAGGGTGACAAGACACTATAAAACCTAGGAAGACATGATCTTCCCAAGTTTCAGAACCACATAGCCACGGAAAAGCAAAACAAAACCGGAAATCCAAGAAAATCAAAGGAAAAATGAAAAGGGCAAAAATCCAGGCTGTTACAATCTTGGATCACTAAAATGGAAATGTAGAGTCTTGAGCTTGAGCCAATATGTGTCCTTAGCATTTTGAGGGGTCCACGTCTCTAGTCCATGCCATGCCTATCATTGAACTTCCTAAAATGATCATCTTGAAAGAGTATTAGTTCAATGACCTATATGTTGTTAAGAATTACCAAAACCACCCAGGGATTAGTTGCACTTCCACACATTTTTCACACGTGTTGTTGATAATGATCTTTTTGTATGTCAAATTTATGTGGATGATATTATCTTTGGCTGTACTAACAATGCTTGCGGCTTAGAATTCGAGAAAATGATGTCCGATAAATATCAAATGTCTATGATGGGTGAACTCAAATTCTTTCTCGGACTGCAAATTCGTCAACAAGCAAATGGCATTTTCGTCTCTCAAGAGAAATATCTGAAAGAGTGTCTAAAGAAGTTCAAAATGCAAGATTCCAAAATGAAGGGCTATAAAACTCCAATGCCCACAAATGGTAAGCTTGATGCAGATGTGTACGGTAAGGATTACGATCAGAAAGCTTATCGTTCGATGCATGGATCTCTTCTTTATCTATGCGCATCCAGACTTGACATTATGTTGAGTGTTTGCATGTGTGCCCGCTATCAAGCTGCACCGAAAGAATTGCATCACCAAGCGGTCAAGCGCATTCTGAGATATTTGGCTCACACCCCAACCTTAGGTTATTGGTATACTAAGGGACCGTGGTTTGATCTTGTTGAATATTCAGAATCAGATTGGGCTGTTGACTTGGTTGATAGGAAATCTACTTCGGGGGCATGTCTTTCCTTGGTAGATCATTAGTCTATTGGTTATCAAGGAAGAAAAATTATGTATCTCTGTCTATGGCTGAGGCCGAATATATTGCTGCTGGCGCTTGTTGCACTCAGTTATTGTGGATGAAGCGGACACTGAAGTATTATGGCATCAAGGTCAAGTATATCCCTCTATATTATGATAATGAGAGTGTCATCAAAATTGCACACAATCATGTGCAGCATTCTCGCACGAAGCATATTACCATCAGACATCATTTCATTCGCGATCATGTTGCTCGAGAGGATATCATTATCAATCGTGACAAGACCGAAAACAATCTTGCTAATATTTTCACCAAGCCTCTTGACGAGAAAAAATTCTATGCGTTATGGTGTGAGCTAAATATCCTAGACTTCACAAACATGCAGTAAGCTGGACTCGGCCGTGCTAACACTTCCACATCTTTGAAGGAATGGGTGCATAACACTCGAAGAGTTTGAAAATTTTGACAAAGTGAAATTTTCTTTCTGAGAGTGAATACATTAACGAAGAATTAGACTAACTGGGTGCCACAATAATTGTGTGACGGTCGGGGTCATACAGTTCTTATACGGTGGGTTACGCCACACAATTTTCTTTCGTTGGATTTCTCTTAGATCGATAGTTTTTGTTTCTATCAGAATGCATTTCTCTCATAGCTATTTGCTCATGCGCTCTGTTTCTGCCTGAGTAAAATGCCTAGGACCCTGTTTTCCCACTATTCTATCTCTTCCAGTCTATGTTGTTCCATTGCAAATGCTCATATTTTTATCTGGAATGAAACTTCATCTCGTGTCCTTGACCATGATTAAGATTCGGTCTGAACATTAATCTATTTTGGCGAAAGCTGTCCAAAATTTGGGGTTTCCTGCCCAAGTCAGGACCACGATCTTTTATGATGGTTGCCACATGCAATACATCATCTTCCAGTCCATCCTAACCTTTGAATCGCAATTGTCTCTGCTTAGAGGCCATTCGATCAAATTCCTTTGCGTGCGGTTATTTCCATCCGCCTATATAAACCGCGCCGCTCCTTCCTTCCACTTTACTCTCTTTCTCCTCGCCTCCTCTCCGCTGAAACCCTCGCTGCAGTACTCCTCCTTGAGTTCGACGCTGACAACCCCTTCGCCTCTTCACTACCGGAAAGAGGTCATCGAAGTCATTCCACGCGCGCCACGGGACATCTTCTTCCCCGCGCCACCGTAGATGCCGCACATCACTGAGTTAGGGTACGTGTGGTTCAAACTCGGGTCTCCTTCCTTCTCGAGTTGAGTTCTTCCGCGGTTAATTATCTCCGATTTTACTGCATATCTTAGATCTAGCTTTTTACCTTTCCATTGCGGATGTGGTTTGTAGTTTTTCCTCGCATCTGATTCCGTCAGATCTAGGGTTTGTGTTATGTTTCACTCAAATGATATGCCTAGCTCACTATCTAGTATTTTCTTAGGACCTACTAGCTCAATCTATATGTTTCATTCATTCGAAGCATTCAAAGTCTGTATCTGATTCTACCTCAAAATGCTATTTGTTCAGGAAAACAGCCGCTGAGAGAATTTGTAACCCTGTCCCCATTCTCCCTCGTACCTACTCTTATTCACTAGTGTTTGCATTATGTTGAGGATTCCGCTTGTCCAATGAGCATGGCTGACGAAGACGAGGTACTTATGGGCACAGCAGATGATCCAACGCACCAAATGCAAAGGGCCCAACGATAGGCCCATCTACCAGCAAGAGAAAGATATTTGAACCTAATGCAAATGCGCAAGAAGTAGATGCTCTGAACAAAAGGAAAGGTGTCAGGAAACCCTACACAAATTCAGCTCAGTATATATCTCATGAGGATTATAACACAGTCCCTGGAGAAGATTTGACTCGAAAAAGAAGGCATGTGCAAAAGATTCAGCGTCACTGGGTACGGAAGTGGTTCAACTTCAAAATGGTTCATCCTCGATATGCCAAGAACTTTGCCTTCCATCCCCCATGGGGTGACTGCCGCAAAATTGGACTCGTCCGAGTAGGTAGTCCCTAGGAAAGGCCTCAACCACCTCTAGACGCTCATGAGTCATCTCTAAAGACACCTGACTCATATCCCGAAGAAAAGGCCAAGCGCCTCAAGAATGCTGAAAAGAGAGCCAAGAAGGCCGAAAAAGAGCAGGCAAGAGAAGAAGAAAATCATCGTCTCATCAAACCAGACGTCAAAAAGAAGAAGGCTGAAGGAAAATCAGAAGGGTGCTCAAAGCACAAGCATGATCCTGAATCTATTGCTTTGAAGAAAAAGAGCACACCGATGAAAAGGCCTGCTAAACCAGTTGAACCTGAAAGTAATTCTTCTGACCAAGATGATCCTCCGCTCGTAAGAGAAGAAATTGATGCAACACTTTTAGAACATGTGAATGTCACTACATCCACTGTTCTGCCTGATCTTTGAGCAAGTGCTATCCCAAGTGCACCTGTGAACAAGAATTCTTTGAAAAGAAAGACTCCTCCAACTACTATCACAATGGTGGACAACGTGAACACAAGTCCTCGTCCTGATGCAATTAATCTGCACGATTTGGTAGTTGATGCCCCTGTAGGCACAGCCAAGCCACGAGAAAAACTCCCAAAGCAAAAGGTGAAGAAAATCATTGCTCCATCTACCGAGCAGAATGCTCCAAGAGCTGAGGTTGTAAAAGAAAAGGCTGCTAAATTTGCTCCAAATTTGACTCAACCATTGGCATCTTTGCCTCCGACCGAGCAAAATATAGCACAGGCTGCTCCTGCTGCACAGTCTCAAGATGATTCTGATGCACCACATTATTTCAATCAACTGTTCATAATGGAGCAGCTTGACGGATTTGTCGAAGACTTGTTTGATGGAGAAGTGGCATCTTTGCCCATTCCCTCTGAAGTAATAACTCAAGCTTCTGATCTGGTCCACGACATGAGAAATGATTCTGTTGAGATTAATGACCTCACTGCCCAACTCAATGACCTTGACAACCGTATGAAAAATACGAAATCCGAGTTTTTCATCAAGCAACTTAAAGAGTCGTATGTGGATTTCAATAAGGCTTTGACCATTATTTGGCACAGAAGATTGGCATTTCATTTAGATCTAGATCAAATTGTTCGTAAAATCTGCCTCGATCATCAAGCCCAAGTCACTGGCTACAATGATCTTGTCAAAGGGCACATTGATCCATCAAAGCAAAAGAACAAGAAGAAGATAGCGAAGAAGAATGCTCCTCCTCCTCTAGACGCTGAGACACAGAAAGAAAATCTTCCTGAACAAGCAATTCCTTCTCCAACTGTTGAACCAGTTGCAGATGCATCTAGTTCACCAAGGCCAACAAAAATAGTGTATGTGGCCTCCCAAGCTCATGAAGAGAATCCTTCTCAGCACCAAGTATAAGAAGAAGGTGAAATCCCTCAGTCTGAACGACAAGCTTCTCCTGCCCATGACGAACCAAATGATTCAGTTCCTCCCTTGGCTCATCAAACAGCTCTAGAAGAAAATCCTCAATGGTCCCCAATGACTGATAAAGCTTCGTTGCCTGATTCAGTACTTGACATAGTGTCTGATCCTTCTCCTCTGCGAATCTCACTCAATACCGCATGAAGAAATTCAGATGTTGATCCTTCTGCAACAAAATCAGCTTTAGCTCATCACTCAGACACAGTCATCTATGGCAATGAAGTGATTTCCGTTGAAGATGAACTCAAATACCCTATCCTCGAGAGCAACCGCCATTGTTCTCCATCAGCATTGGCTTCAAAGCGCCACTCTTCAATCGGAACACTCACTCTACATTCTTTCAAGAGAGTCCTTACAGCAAGCCCCGCACTTCTGAATCTCCTCTGTTCTGGACTCAGGAACAAGCAATATACTATTTGCGGATTCTTTATGAAAATCACAAGATTTTTCCTCATGAGTACCTGGATATCGCTGCGTTGAAAAACATTGGTTGCTTCAATCAAGTACTGCAAGACATCAAAGACTTTGGCCTCAGGCATGTCTTTGCATACCAGCATCCAAGGAACAGGGAGATTATTCTTCAATTTTATGCTACACTGTATATATCTGTTGATGTGTGAAGTGGATAATGGAATGGATGACCGAAGGGAAAGAATAAAATGATCTACAATAGAATTTGTCTCCCGCTTTCATTTCCCTCAGTTCGAACATGGCAAGACTGAGATTCGAGTTCATAACATTGAGGCAATCTCTGATGAAGATTTCCAATGCACAATGAATGAAGATACAATTCGAGACTACAATGGTCCACCTCTGCCTGAGCACTTGACATTCGACAATCAGATCGTGTATCATATTCTCACTTATACCATCTATCCGCTTGCTGGGATGAATACAGACAACATTATGTCTGATGTTCTTCCAGGGCCGGTCCTAAGATTTTAGGGGCCCAGGGCAAAACTAGAACCTGGGGCCCTTAATATAAACGTTTAACATTAAGTCCCCTTGGCAGATTTACAGAGCTTACAACGCATTTTTTTGATATGTGGCTATCTAAAAGATGTACATGTTTTTCTATAATAGGACAAAAGTAATCACATAAGGAAGCATACCTCGGCCGTCGGCAACATATTCGGTGTCTCCTTATACATACATGTTCTTCTTGATAAGATCTTTGCTTTTCGGTGAAACATTAGAATCATCATATAAGCCCTAAAGATAACATGGATAATGAGGTAATCTCATAAACTATGTTAGAAAACCATTGAACAGAAAATTCAATACTATATATTACTTGATATGTCACATGCAAATCCAAGAACAACATTTTGTCTCTACTTTGATCTTGGAGACCTAAGATGAAATATTCTACAAGGAAAGAACCATCTGAATGCCTTTCAGATTATGCTTTTGCATCATTCACAAAATTTATCATCGAGTTAAACAAACAAGTTCATATAAAACTTGTGGTGGTTAATCTTGCTTCAAAGACACCGTCCTATACTTCTAATTTGCAGTCGAAAAATCACAACATGACTCCTATTTTTCTGATACGAAGAGAAAATGCTTGTGGTGACTACAATCTTTTTAAGGCGGAAAAAGGAAGCGCGGAAACCTGTAAGATTCGTACCACTCCACAGGATCGGATCAAAAAGGAGCAAAGGGGTCCTAGCGGAGCCTGAAAACAAGCCTAATTGTGTGCCCCTCCGTTGCCGCTGTAGTGGTGGTGGCGGCGGGCGCGATTAGAAACTGGGGTTTGGGGCGCAAGGAGGGCGTTGAAGATGGAAAAACACCGACGTGGGCGTTGTACGCTACTACTTGGGGCCTTCGGTAATGATCATCAAGCCACCAATTGTGCTAGGCAAGGCCCAACATATCCATGTGAGAATGATGCGGGAGACCTGTGATTGGAAAGAGCAGCAGGATGGTCGTCGCCTGGGCTTGGGCGGCTACCTGCTGCGTGGCCGGTGTATGCGTCCCTGTCCATGGGCTACTTGCATACTGGGACTGGGAGGGGCCCCTGGACATTGGGGGCCCAGGGCGGCCGCCGCCCTACCCCTTCCCAGGGTCGGCCCTGTGTTATTTGGAACACCAACCATGCCATCTCCCAAGGATTTATCTTCGATGTCGATGATATGTTCCTGCGCATACTGATGGATTCAGCTCAGCACTTGAAAACTATCAAGGTATTTGCGCCCTGGATTCAGAAGGTGGTTGACTATGCAATGAAGACTGAATATCTAGCAAAAGTCAGTCACAAAAGCTTCATTCCTCAAGTACATGCTATGCTGAAAATCATGGAAGATTTCTCATCGGGGAAAGCATCAGCGTCAAGCCCGCCTGATTATCATAACACTTTCAACGGGCCTCGACTACCTCAACGTGATCGTCAACCAAACAGTCAACCTCCTTCACATCTTGAAGTGAGTTTGCGCACTCAACAACTGCTACTGAAGCATATGGCCGAAGATCGCCAAGCAAAAGAGCACCTAGCTGCCGAATTAAATGCAATCAACAACCGAACAAAAGTTGTGCACATGATCATAGCTGAAAACAAGAAGCGTTTATGGAAATTGCTTCGGAAGTTCTTCTCCAAGAAGCAATTGAGCAACTCTCACTGGTACATGTCGGTGCTATACAAACGGTTTTTAACCCCTTTCCGCGACGACATTTGGAACTGTCGCCAAGTGAGTGTGGGCGATAGGGGGTCCTTCCCACACGCCCCAGAAACCGTCGGGGATAGGGAGACAAGATGCATATACAGTACTCCTACTCGTTTATGCTCGCATTGCCATCACAGTCGGTATTCTGTGATGCTACGTTTATGATGCGCGGCCCATCACAAACGGTTCACTATTATAGAACGTGTATGGTAAGCATACAATCACACACATTCGCTTTTCCCAAACCATATGTGATAACTAATTAAGATTAGCTAATCATCATACAAGTGTCGGACAGGATTACGAAACGTCGGATTGTCGTAACATCGTCGTACACGACAACTATCGCACACACTATTTTGTGGTGCAACATTTACGATGCATACTTCATCAGAAATAGTTCATGGTTGCGAATTGTGTATGATAAGGCAACTAACACAAACATTTAGTTTGCCGCACCATTTGTGATATTTTCTGACATCACACACGCTTTGCAAACGACAACTGTGTGCATGCTTGCACATGTTTCCTCTCTGTGAACCGTGTCGGATTATGGTGTATATCGCAAACGTTTGTGTTTTACCAACTATGTGTGCCGTAATGACCTGGAGGGCGTAATTTCACCGTAATTTAATTGCTGCTATTTCAAATTGTACCGGATTTGGATTTGGATTTGGATTTGAATGTATGTCGTAGCTTTATTCATATCCATCAGGTTCAAACAACCAATGCATTATTCGATACATAGGTGCGTATGCTCAAGAAGTACATAAGAACCAAATAAAGAATGATGAACCACAATTGTATACTTGTACTATTAAAGACGGTAAAGAAAGAGGCGAAATACATTCTGGTTGTTGAACAAGGTGAAGCGGAATGCCCACATTGTGCCCTCCTCCATGCAGAAGGCACGCACGACTCTAGTCCAACCCCTTGTGATGTACGACCGCCCATCCTTCATGATATTCATGAAAACATCTAGATAATCATCGTGTTCTGGTAGAAATACTTTAACCTTTGCATGCCCACCAGTCATGTAGTTTGAGAGGTAATCTTGAGTAAACTGCTTTGGCAACCACTGCAAAGGAAAAACATTCAGACATTGTCATCTAACATAACTCATTATGGGCAGAAAAAGAAGGTTGCAGAGTTCTTACTTACCATCCTGCAGTTCGTTGTTGTCTTGGATAAAGTGTAAACAAATAGTTTAATTGCCATATTTTGACCCGTTTTACTAACGATCTTTATCAGCTTCCTCACTTGATGTTGGTTCATCGATATCTCATTGCCCCAGATGCAAAAAGGGTCGAAGCACGAATATTAAACAATGACATATGTACCTAAAAGCACCAAGCTAATATTAGAAGCTAAACAGCAATTGCACAATGATGTAGTACAACACTCTTTTATAATATCTTATAACATCCAATATACTCACATATTAGATGAATTAACATCTTATATTATGGGTCGGAAGGAGTTTATTGCATTCTTATAAATTATTGGCTGATTAACTGTTGTTGTATCCATGGGTTAGAGTTAGTTTGAGCTAGTTCGGGCTCAAATAGCTCTAAAGTATATCCAGACATGAGGGATAGTTTGAGCTAGTTGCATCTAACCCACCTAAAAAATATCCAACCCAAGAGGTGCTAATTGGAGCTAGTTCTCCTAGTGCATGTATTGTCAATCTAACCTTGTCATCCAAACACCTCTTTGGATGTAGTTAGTTCAGGATTTGTCATGAGCTAGAAACTAACTCTAACCTCTAGCTAAGCTGAGTATCCAAATAGGGATGTGTTGTTGTTGCTGCTGCTCTTCTACGTATATCTATACATCATCAAAACATTAAGGTAACACTCTTCCTTGTTGCTATATAGCCTAGGATTGCATATTTAGACATTAAGTGCAGTGCATGTTGATATGTAGCCTTAGATATATTACATACGGCCATAGTTAACCTAATAATAAATGGGTTACAGAATATTCAATTAAAAGTCTAATTCACCGATTAGTCCCTTATCAGCCCCCGGCCTATATGGTACTAGCTACCGATGTCCTGAACAGTGAGTATATATAAGCCATGGGATGAAACTAACCTCGATGGAAAACAGTAGTTGTTCCAAAAAAATTCCTGTGTAGGTACATCGAGAGGCATGTTAAGCACAACAGGCTAAACATCAACCAAAATTATCCATGCCAGACAAAATAATCTCCAAAAGATAGCTTCAGTGTGCAGGTTTAAGCACGCTAGTAAAGCAAAACAAGTGGAAAGGTGTGTTAACTGCAATAGGCCTAACATTTAACAACAAGCAAACATAGTCATTCAAACTGGTATTGTGTCGGCCTAAGTACACTGGTTATTGTTAAATAAAAATGGAAAGGCGTGTTAACTACAAGATGCAACAACAAAATCTAGCCATTCATAGTGGTATTGTTGAAACTGGTACTGATGAAATTGAACTGCATAGTTCATACTTGAACATATAGAACATCACGTTGAAAATAACTGGAATAAACAAGGCATACTATGAACAACCAAAGATATCATTTGAAACTAGACATATGCTAACTACAAACAACCGAACAATCAAAAAAACTTCAAAAGAGGCATATTCTAGCTATAACAGGCTTAACAGCAAGCAAATATATGCATTCCTATCGATATGTTTAAAATTGGATTGATGAAATGTATTGCATAGTAAATAATTGCACATATAGAGCATCACATTGTGAACAACTGAAATAAACAAGGCCTACTGCAAATAACCAAATATAGCAATTAAAACTGGACATATTCTCACTACACTACAAAATGGACTCGACAAAACAAATCATGGGTTTCCCCCTATGAAGAGGCAAGGCAAAACAAATCATGGGTTTCCTCACTTGTCACAGATGGGCTCGTTCCCGTGGGTAGAGCACGGACCCTGGATGTGCTCCATGTTATCGCAGATGGGATCCTTCCCCTTGGAAGAGCATGGTTGTACGGTGCCCTCCCTGATGTCGCAGATAGGCTCTTTCCCCTTGGAAGAGCCGGAGAGGGTGCCCTCCTCGTGGTCGTCGTCGATGAGGTATGACTTGGAAGTTGTGGATCCCAAGCCAGCGTCGCAGAACATGTCCCTCAGAAATGACAAAAAGGGCTCAAGGGCGATGTAGGATTGCAAATTGTTGACAGCGAATCAGAGGAGATCAGCGGCGGGGCCATGCATGAGATCGACGGTGTTTGGACCTGAGGGGTTGGGGTGGGCCACTTAACCTGTGACATAGACCGCCTCAGGTCGTCACTGTCGATGACCTCGATGTCGTAGCCGGCGTCCGAGACATACCCACATACTATAGCCCACTGCTTGAGTGCATGCGGCTAGTAATGGTCGTCAGCTTCCTCGGCGACGTAGGGCGAGGAGACCACGATACACCTCTTTTGGGTTAGTCGTTCCTCGAGCTCCACGGGAAGCGTAGCCAGGCTTAGGCTGCGACACTCTAGAGTGGGGTATGGGGATGGGGATTTGTGGGAAAGGGGGTGTTTGTCACGCGTCATCTAAGAAACTCAGGGCAGCCTGGGTATGGAGATCGGTGGGTAAGCTACACGGGCAAACCAGCAGATGTTGACAATGTAGGCCTTGCGGCGGCAGCGGCGGGGGGGGGGGGGGGGGGGGGGGGGGGGGGGGGGGGGGGGGGGGTGGGTGTGTTTGAGGAAATGACGCGGGTACTAAAAATTTTACTACGCAGGAGTCAAACGCGGGAGTGAAATGTCGGGGCTATTGAAAATTTTGATGATGGTGCATCGCACATGGTCCGGAGATAAAAGCTGTGTGTTATGAAACAGAAAAACCCTTTGGGCAGGCAGATTTATTTTCGAGGGATGCAAGCGAGATTGGGAACAAGAAACATCACACACGGTCGAAACACAATAACGGTGTGTTATCAAACAGAAAAAAGCTGCAGGCGGGTAGATATTTTTGAGAGGGGAAGCCTTGTGCCCTTGTGGAGCTCAAAGGACTATGCGGATGAGTGTGTGACAGGGGCACCGGCATGGCACACGGCTAGTTTGAGTGAACGGTGTCTGTTGCGTCATCCGACTTGTCTAATGTTCATAAATTTGGTGAAAAATGACGCGGGAGAGGGTCAGAACACGAAGACGCTTGCATAGGGACAAAATTTATGTATGAAAAGGGTTGTTTGATGTTCAAATACCAAATGCAACTTCGATGTCGCACCTATCGCACAAAGCGCATGGTATTGCTTACCCCCCCCCCCTCATGTCGGCACGAAGGGAATCATAAGCTATGAATGCATGCCCCCCCCCAACCGAGGTTCACCTAGTAAAGTGAGAAGTAGCTAGAAGCCCCCCCCCTCGTGTTGGCACGAAGGGAATCCTAAGCTATGGCATGCCCCCCAACCGAAGTTCACCTAGAAAAGTGCAAAGTAGCAGCCCCCCCCCCACACACACACTTTCAGTCGGCGGGCCAGAGAGGCATCTCACCAAGATGGATCGTAAAATGGACCAAGAATAATCCACCTTGGCCGTACAACCTCTCTCTTGTTGTTGGTCAAAGTGATGGTTGTCCATGCGACCCTGGAGATGGGCTAGCTCGCCAATAATCACGCAAGTAGCTAGTCCCCGAAGACACCACTACATGCATGTGGCCCAAACATACATATGTATGGAGAGGTGTGTTTTTAAATACACAATGGAACAACTTTGATGTGGCACCGTGATTTTGAACTAGAAATCCCCACACTGGGTGAGGGTTATTAGGTTGACGGTGCATATGTATGTTACACCAAACTTCAAGCCGACGACGGGGATTCATGCATGCATGCGTGCATAGTATATGCGCTCAAACTTAATTAGGTATGAATCTCACCATGACCTATACTACGATAACATGGACCAAAGGAACAATCCGCCATGGTAACAAATCTTGTTGTCAGTCAAGGTGATCATGGATGTCCACACGGGCCCATGAATATATAGGCTTGTCGCCGATAACCACGCAAGGGAGTGTACCGTTCGAAGACAACCACTACATGCATATGTATGGAGGTGATTCATGCATGCATGTTTGAATACCATTTCACAACATTGTTGTGGCACGTGCGTCTAAAATCGTACAGTCCCCACACATAGCAAGATCAGTTCATGACGTGTCATTGTACTAGCCACTTCGACTCGATGGGAGGGATTCATGCGTACACATGCATGAGTGTGTGCTCAAACTGTATCATGTCATCCCAAAGAATGACCTATATATATACCGTATTACAAGCAAAAAAAATAATCCCTCCTAAGACAAATTAACCTCTCTCATTGTCAGGCAAAAAGTAATGATGGACCAAGCGGGCCCACAGATAGAAAGCATTGATATCACTGATAACCGCTTAAGTGGGTGCGAGAGGACAACCACCATCGCGTTGCATGTGGGCCAAACATATGTTGAATACCCAAAATGCACAACTTTGATGTGCCACATGCCTTAAAAATCGTAAACCCCCACACAGAGCAAGGTTCATGAAGCGTACTACATATGATGGTCCCTTCCCCCTCTTCATCGCATACTATATGTTGCTACCGTAATACAACCCAAAAAGAATCCTCCTCGATGGTGAAATTATTTAACCTCTCCCGGTGTAGGTCAAAGTGATGCATGCATCGGCAATGGCCTCATGGGCCCACAGATGGAAGCGTCACACGTGAGTGTCCAAGCTAGGATAACCACCACCTACATTCATATGGGCCAAAGAGGTGTTGTGTGGTGTTTGAATAGCCAATTTCACAACTTTGATGTGGCACGTGCCTCGGAAACCAAAAAGTCCTGACACTGAGTGAGGTGTACTTGTTCACGGACGCGTACGTATAGTATATGTGCTAGTTCCCTCCCCACCTATTCGACGCATACTATATACCACCATAACACAAACAAAAAAGATTCTACCTTGCTGGTCAAATTAACCTCACTGCCGGTTGTTCGTCAAAGTGATGGACAATGACCTCGTGGGCCCACAGAAAGCGTCACACGCGAGTATCGAGGGTCGTGTAGGACAACCATTGACTGCATGTGGCCAAAACATGTATGTATGAAAGGGTTATGTAATGTTTTAAATAACGAATTCACAACTCTGATGTGGCACCTACCTAACAAAACGGCCAACCCACACGGTGGCTCACAATTCGTAGTGTACTGTGAGCCACCCGCCACCCCCAAAATGCACACACCCGCACACACACACCGCGAATCCACCGCAACTGCGATGCATGTTAAATTATCCCGCAGTGAACATATGTTACCAAAGGAGGGACGTTTTAATTTTGAAAAAAATAGAGATCATTAAGACATTTAAATACATTAATTGATCAATTTTCTATGGGTATAATGTGCAAAAATCAAATTTGAGGCTCATGCACACATGACAGTGCACCTAAATGGATTGAAAAAACACATGTGTCTCACTGGGTGCATGTTTTACTCCCCGTGCAAGAAATTTTAAACATTGAGAATCTTGATTTTTAAATTCTAGTACATCCAAAACTTATTTGAAGTTCATGAAACTTATCATGTTGTCATATGCACACCAATACGAAGTGGCATTGTACTTCATTTTGTCAAATTCGAGACCAGTTTTGATGTAATCCTTATCTAATTACAACCGGGAGATTATTAATAATTGGGAACCAATACCCCAAATGGATTATTTATTCGAACCGTGAGCGTTAGACCAACAATGGATACGTGCCATGCTTCGGTTAAGCAATAAAGCGGCAGCATTAATCATCCAAATAGAAGAACACTATACATGTCGCCATGCGATCCGTGTGTCGTGCGAGCAGGCGTGAGTTGACGGGACGCATGCGAGCAGTCCACCACACAGGTAGACCGGGAGGCATGCGTGCAGGTGTGTGAATTGACATAGGCGTGCTCGCTACGCAGTGTCATCGGGAGGCGTGCGAGTGGCTGTGTGAAACGACGGTAGGCATGCCAGCAGTCTGGTGCACAGGCTCGCTGGGAGGCAAGCCAGCGGTTTGACCGCCTCCCACCTCTCTCCCACTACGCCATATTAATGGTGCGCCCAAGCGCCCCCCCCCATCCTTGCCGCACACACAATCCTCTCTCTCCGCTTGCATCCTTGATGCCACTCTCAGTCCTCAAAGCTGTTAGTGCATCAGGATGCCGCCAAAGCGCCCCATCGGAGGGAGTGGCGACGTCGGGGCTGCTGAAGCATCGGAGCACGGTGTGGAGATGGAGACAGAGGTTGCCGTCACCGGCGATGACTTATCGCTGCACCCTAACATCGTCGAACTTCCACAGCCGGAGGCGGAGTTCCACACCGACTCTGGTGACGACTGGGCCGACGACCCTGGACACGACTCCAACGACCACTCTGGCGATGACTCCGACGATGATGGACAACTGGTTAGTCATCTATAAGCTTGACCCCAAAACTGCACACTATGAAGGTCTTGGGACTATAATTCATCTGTACTAGTTTTCTTAGGGAACTTTTCATCCACTGCAGCCTCTTGTGAAGAAGGCTATATTTTTCTAGAATGTAATCAAATGCCCATGTTAATCATCTCAGAACGAAGATGGCATGTTAGTGCACTTTACAAATCCTGCAAACCAAATAGCACTACAAAAAATACACTTCTGTGATGATACGTGTTTGTCACAGTAGGTCACGTTTTCTGTCATGCATGTACATCCATGACAAATTTATGATAGAATCAAGATAGTCATACTTGTGCTGTCGTAGAAGTGTTCCATGACATTACCAAAATTATCATCATGGAAGTGTCCACTTCCATGACGATAAATCGCGTGTCACAGAAGTGCTTTCGTCAAGGGTGACCGACACGTGGCATCCACCGTAACGAAACTCTGTTAAGCTATCGGGTCCTGTTTTGGTTCCGATAACCCGTTAACAGCCCGGACCAATGGGGATTTTCCACGTGTAAAATCATCATTGGCCGGAGGAAACACGTGCCAGCTCCGCGTTGGCACAGGTGTCACTCATCCAATGGGCGAGATGCGCCTATGATATGTTAACACATGGACCGGCCCAAAAGTGGCCCATAAAGTTTAAATGGGCCGGCCCAACTAAAGGCCCACAAGATTTTGCGGACCATAATGGGCCGGTCCAGCTAAAGGCCCACAAGATTTTGCGGGCCATAATGGGCCGGCCCAGTTAAAGGCCCGCAAGATTTTTGCGGGCCATAATGGGCCGGCCCAGGTGAAGGCCCACAAGATTTTTGTGGACCATAATGGGCCGGCCCAGCTAAAGGCCCACGAGATTTCACTGACATTAATGGGCCGGCCCAGCTGTAGGCCCACAAGATTTTGAGGACCCTAGTAGGCCGGCCCATTAACTGGCGGCCACGTTCCGGGCCTAATAATGGCCCATATGAGATCCGGCCTGTTAAAAGCCTACCATGTTCTGGGCCAAATTACGGCCCAGATCAGGTCTGGCCCTTTAAGAGGCTTTGGGCTAAATTATGGCCCATATCAGATTCGGGCCGTCAATTGGACGCTATGCTTTTGGGCCCACTTGCTAAAGGCCCATTTAGTAATTTGGCCTGATATTAGTTTCGGCCTGTTAAAGGCCTGTTTAACATTTCGGCCCTATATTAATTTCGGCCTGTTAAAAGCTCATCATATAGTTGGGCCTAACTATGGCCCGGTTTGCATCCGGCCTGCTCGCAGCCGATGATCTGATTGGGCCAAACAAGGACCGAGACAATTTTGGCCTGTTATAAGCCCATGGTTTGATTGGCACATTCATGGGTTGGGGTCTATTTCGGCATGCTGCCGGCCTGTGAGCTGTTCGGCACGTTTTAGGCCCAACCTACTTTTCAGCCTCCTAAAGGCCCATTGAGTTTTCTTGGGAAAATAGGGCCGGCGGTTTACTCGGCCTATTAAAGGACCGAATCTACTAGTGGGCCAGTTTACATTTAGGCATGTTAACGGACCAAGATGGCGGGGCCCATGATGCGGATCATACAGGTGATTTGCATGACGGCCGTTTGGCCGGTTTACTACGAAGACAGGATATATATAAAGTAAAATAACTGCAGCATCGTGAATAAGAAAAAACCCAAGACTACACAATAAAGAAATTACGGCATATTACATCCATTGGGCATCAAAGTTTGCTACTATGATAATAAAGCACAAGCAGACAGCAGATTACATACATTGGGCATCAAAGATCGCCACCAGTGCAACTAAACATGCCGACAAAATAATATACAAAACCGACAGCACTTCAATAGAGTTCAAGAAAGGTTAGCCCTGCTCGGGAGCTGCAGCGCAAGCCGCTGAGCAAGCTGGTGAGACTGCACTTGTCTGACACTTATATCATCCTCACTCTGAAAGATAAACAAGCAGACAGATGACAGGTTTTGCACATATAAGTATCAGTGCTGACAATTCATCACATTTCTTACTGACGAATAAAGTGATACGGTTTAAAATAGCATTAACACAATATGGTATTGTTCAGGTCAAGACATGGTAGGAAATGACATTGTGAAGGAGTTGGCAGCTTCACGACACCACTGCATTACAGATCAAGAACTCATAAGTATCAATGGTTAGTGTGCTGTCAATTTATCCCATTTCAGATTGGCAAAATAAGATCACTTGCTCTGTATAGTTTAATTTACATGGTATGATGAAGGAACTTGGTTGTACAACTGAAAACTTAAATTGAGAAGGACAAACTTTTGTTTATGAACTGGAGTACATAATAAACTTTAAATATGTAATTTGATGCAAACACCAAAAATAAACAGCTGTTGCAGTCATGCCTAACCAAATATACACAACAAAGTTTGAAGGCTTGAGAAGGACAAACTTACATTATTGGTGAAGGCAGGCTCTATAAAGCCCTTATCCATGCTGATGGGGGGGCAATTCAAGAAGTTTACCACAGAATCTTCTTCATAAGCATTGCCTTTATTCTACATTTTGTTAAGAGTAAATATAGATGTGACAATATAAGAAAAAATGGAGAATATTTAAGATAAGATGAAGAGTGATGCTACATAACCAAGTAGCTATAATGTAAGTACAGCGATATAGGCAAAAGGTACAGCCAAGAGCAATGTAGAGCTAAACTTCTTCAGTACCATCGGTGTTATCCAACCTTATGGTAAGAGTAAATATAGATCTTATGTGTAGAAAATGGAGGGCAAAGGAAAATAAGTTGTAGAGTGATGGTACATGAACAACTACCTGTCAATATAAGTACACTGATAAAGGACAGCAGGTACTTACAAGAACAATGCAGAGCTAAAAAAATTCATTGGCATTGGATATATTCTACACTAATGTAACCATTCATACAGATCAGATAATTTGGAGCGAACAATTGATAAGAAATCTATCATGCATACTACTGTCACATAATGAACCAAGTATGTATGCAAGTACAGTGATACAGGACAACAGGTACTAACAAGTGCAAAGCAGCGGGTAGCATATTTGCGATATACTGACGTTCTTTTTAAACCGGAATTCTTTTTCGAGCAGATTTCCTGCAAAAAAGATCTGTAAGGCACATGCAGAAAAGTAGAAGTTCAAATTGTCATGCGATATCATAGACAGTACCTCATCCTCGGAACGAGACCAGTGCATAACAAGGTTTTTCCATTCAGTGTCTTCTAAATTTAGCACAGGAGACTTCACCAGAAATTCGTTTATAGACTTGCCATCAAAGTGTGATTTCCTCAGGTAACACCAATACTGTTGCAATGCTTCCTTGAAAAGCGCAAGAAAGCTTTGCTCGTCATAACTATCCAGATTGACCCTCGCATACTTACAACAATGTAATGTAAATCATTGATGTGTTCAATCAGCAGAAAACAGGAAAATAATCACCATGAATAATAGCACTTACACGTAACTGTGACAGGAAGATGTGAAAATGGTGTTTGTCTTCACTATAATCTTCCAATGATGGGAATATATGCACGTAGTCCCTAACAACATTGAAAGCATTGTCTTTTATACTGGGAATAACTGGAATGGGGTTCCAATCTGCAGGAATTGGCCATCTCTGCAGTTGGGATAGGTCTTTGGCCGGTGGACTTGCTGTACTTTTTGCTGGAGTGGGATTTTTCTGTGGTACGGCTGGTGCTATGGCAACTGAAACCGGCATACCTTTTGCTGGAGGGCAGGTCCTGTGTGGTGGGGCTAGTGGCGTGGCCAGTGAAGTATGGGTACAGTCTACTGGAGTCGGTCCTATGTTTTGTGTCACTGGTTGTACAGCCAATATAAGTGGGGTGATGTCTGATTTCTCTGGCACAACACGTTTTTCAAGGACTTTGCTGGTGCTCCTTCAGGTTCGGCAATCACCCTCTTCCTTTTTGATATCTGATGCACAAGAACAACATTTGAGTGGAAAAACATGGTATGATGACAAATGGAATATGTATTGATAATGGATGGGCATGGCATCTCGACATATATGATGAGTAAACTAAGCAGATGGCGGTGAAACAAAGTAGAAGAAATGCAAGACAACATATGCAAGATACGTGCAATCAATAAAACCTTGCCAAATTAGAGCAGGCACCTTGATGGGTGAACATGACAGGCCATCTGCCTTTGACTCCTTGAGGTTAGAATAGTCATTAGGATCATATTCTGAACAAGAATCTACATGTGGGGAGCGTGAAGTTTCATTGCATCCAGAATGGCACTCAATGCCTTGGTGCCAATTTTGTAAGTCATTGCAGTGTTCCACAATATTCTTCTGATGCACGGATTCAGATATTCACTATAATTATGTATAATATCTGAGAACCATGAAAACATAAATAGTTGTGAGATTATCTTTGTAATGCAGAGGATATTCTAATATAGGGGCGCCCCTGTAAACACTTGTGTGCTATCACTGGATTCTGATGAGAGAGCTCACGTGTGCTGTAATATGGTGCGTGCATTTATACAATCTGGCATAAGTACACAAAAAATAGGCTCCAGAAGTAAGTACAGTTGGCAGATGATAGGTTCAAAATATACTGTATAGAGAGTTTATTGCCAAACCATGATAACAACAGCACACAGCAACTAGGCAGATCATTGTACATAAAAGGGGTACACCATAACCACGATATATATATCAGGAAAGTGGAACTGGCTTGAAAATACGGTGTTGTATTGCCGCTAGTAATTGAAAGCCTATCGATCAAGTACATTCCAGCTCTATCAGTTGTTGACTGCAGATGTCCCTGCTCCCCTTCCTGACAAGGAACATACTGTACGTACTAAATACAGAATAACAAAAGAGGAACATGTTAAAGAACAGAAGAGGAAGCATATTCTTGAGGTTCCGCTTAATTGCATACAATGTTGGTTGCCCACTCATGATGAATCACAGTGCCCAAAGAAATGCAATTCCATGTTGTCTCTCTATATGTGGAAATTTTGAACAAGAGTCATTAGGATCATATTCTGAACAAGAGTCAACGGGTGGGGAGCGTATGAGTTTCATTGCATCCAGAATGGCACTCAATGCCTTGGTACCAATTTTGTAAGTCATTGCAGTGTTTAGCTTCAAGAGTGGACTGCTGCTAGTGCGACACAAAGCAGCTACACAGATCATAGTGTAGATATAACGGGAAAACCGTAAGCATCAGAGTAAAATCAGCAAAGTGGAACTTGTTGGAATATATGTGCTAGTATTGCCGGTACGGCTAGAAAGGCTTCGGATACCAGCTCTCTTCAACTGAAGGTGCGGTACTGTTAATATCAGTGTAACTCTCAAAGGCGACACAGCTCCCCGCATTTCCTTGCTATTCTTATAGGATTCAAGTGGGCAAGCCACTACAAATCCTATTCCCATGTTTACAAAATCCTACGAATCAAAGAGGCCCGAAGAGTTCAAAGTGTCCATACCAACCGACCGTATAGACCTTTACACTGCAAATGTCCCTGCTCATCTTCACTACAAGGAACATACTGTACTAATATCATACTCCCTCTGTTCCAAAATATAAGTCTTGGTAGAGATTTCCACTATGGATCACATACAGATGTATCCAGATACATTTTAGAGTGTAGATTCACTCATTTTGCTCCATATGTAGTCCATGGTGAAATCTATACAAAGACTTGTATTTAGGAACGGAGAGAGTACTTATTAAATAAGAACGGAAGAGGAACATGCTAAAGAAGAGCAAGCAGATTTTGGATAATAAAATGTTTGTTGTGCAGTGCCCACACATGATGAACTAGGGCGCATTAAGAAAGCAACTCCCTGATGTCTCTCTATATGTGGTGCACGTGCTTTTTTGAAAGTAAAGTAGGAACATTAGCTGACCAATTAAATGTTATCTGTTTTAGTAATATCAGCATCATATCAGATTCGTACTTGAGCAACAAGTTTGGAATTATGAGTGGCACATTGTTTAGCTTGATGGATTCAGGAGCAGTACTAAGCAGGTACGATGATGGTATTAAATATAAAGGCATGTCTGCATTTGGGTCAATCGACCATTTCAGGCGGTTGGATGAAGATCCTACGTCTCCTAAACCTTCTTCTTCCTCATCTATGATTCTTCCCATACAGAACACCGCATGGGCCACCGGCTGGACCATCGGCCCCCACCGCCTGTGTTCCTCCCCCCCCCCCCCCCCCCCCCCCCCCCCCCCCCCCCCCCTGCATCGAGTTTTCTTCGTTCGGCGAGGCCCCACCACCGCCCCCCCCCAACAACCAAATTCCCCACCCGAGCCCCTTCGTTCGCACCGGCGAACTCCGGCGAGCTCCGAAAAATTGACTAACCCAATTTTGAAATTTAGTCTACTGTGATTTAACTAGTGTGGAATATAAAAGGCGAAAACCATAAGCATTGGGAGTATAGTGTTGAGCGTGCGGATCTGAAGGTGCAAACCAGACAAAGGCAACTTCACAAGCAATGTTTGCTCTCAACTAGCAAGTAAGTGATGGACAAGAAATCGGAGTAAAGCAATGGCGATCTATTTTCTTGTTGCGATAAATAAGTTGAGCAGATACAAAGGAGTACCGCCTCTGGTGCGGCGCCGTGTATGCATCTGCTGAGAATTTGACGGTGTTGCGGTAGCGATGGCTATCGGCGGCGTGGAAGCAGATCTAGGAGGGTAAACAATGGCGGCGGGGCACGGTGGACGAGACGGTCGTAGGAGTGGCGCCGGCAAGGTGGACGACGGCGGGGATGAAGCGAGAGGATGGGATGCAAGGATCCCGGTCCAAAGCCATGGATGAGAGAGGTCGATCTCTTATAATGGACGGCGGCGTTGGGGTATCAGCTCCGGCATGGTGGAGGAGGACAACGGTGGATGGGGTGGCGGACGGAGGAGGCTGCGGTGGAGAGGGTGTTTTGGTGCCCACGGAGTACGAATGGGGAAATGGAGGTGGAGAGGAAGGGGGAACCATGTCTTTAGGGTGCGCTTGTCTCAAATGCGAGGAAATTTACAAACTTAGCCCCCGTTTCAAATTTCCTACATCACTGCAATATTAGTCGGTTGGGGATAGGACGGTAATCTCGCATACACCGAATATTTGCCGACGAGAGTTTGTTTTTGGCGCCCACCGTGTATGAATCGGGGAGGGAGTCGATTTTGGCCGAGGAAACACTGTGTTTTGGCGCCGACCATGTATGAATCCCGTGAGAGGCGGTTATGTCATGTTTGAGTGAAATTACAAACCTACCCCTATCGAAACCTATAGAAATCAAGCAGATAGGCTTTGCGTGGCAGGGATAGGCAGTAGTAATTTCCATCTCGCAGATTTTGGTTTCGGGCGGTTACTGCGACTTTCCCCGCTTCGTTCAAATTTTGCAGAGTGCATGTTTACCGTGCCAACTCAATTCGAATCCCATTTGTATTCTATTTTTTTCAAGCGGGATCCATTTTTGATTGGAATAAAATTCTATATACATCATTTTTTATATATACTTTCAAAATCACAACAAAGAATTCTGCTCCTTTATATGTATAATATGATTTACAAATACAATGATCTCAAAATCATAAGGTTGAATTCAAAAAATTAAACCAAATTATGTTCTACTAAAATGTATGGATCAGTAATATCTACATATTAAATAACATAGAAGCGCATGAATTCATATGAGTATGCATGTTTGATAGATCAATTTTGGTTCGAGTATGGATTACATGTATCATCATCTCTAATTCAAATATTTGAATCCCTTTTATTTTCACTCCTTTCATGCCCATCTCTCTCGCATGCATGCTCCTTCATGTAGCTATCACTCTCTTTTCTCCAGCTCACCCGCACGCTCACTTCATGTTTTTCCTATCCTCGCAAACATGGTCTCTCGACGTCTCCCTTGAGAAGTGTCACACTCTCCCTATCATTATACATTACACGGTTTTCATTATCTCTCACGTCTCTACCGTTCTCTCGTATCACTAGGTACCTAAGCTTTCTTTTTCACCGCCACACACACAGTCTCCACTCATCTTCCACTTTGTATTTCTCTCTATGGGATTCTCTCACACACACCCTATATGTCTCTAGATATGAATCATACCACTAAAATTACCCTCTCTCTCCTTTAGACACAACATTTGTTGCGGTCTCCTTTTCGTCTCCATCCCAGACTGACATTATTCATTTGTTTACCGATCAGACAAACTCCCCCCCTCTCTCTCACACACACAACTCCAGCTTCCACTCCCCTTCCCGACTGCCGTCTCTCTCACACACACACACAAAACTCTCGCTTTCGCACCCCTGACTCGTATTTCTCTCACAAACATTTATCGACTAGCCTCTAGATAGGTTTATACACCCGCACACTCGTGCTTCCACTATCACATACATGTCTCTCTCCCGCTCCTTGTATCTATGTAGATTTTTCTTCCCTTCTTGAGACACGCCCTCTCGATCATGCACACACACACTATCTCCTCATTTTAAGCTGATACCTCTCGCACACACACTCTTTGTGTCTTTGTCACACATGCACTCCGTCCTCCTCCTCTCTCCCTCTCTCTCACACACACATGGGCTTTTGCAACAACTAGCAAGATGCCCATGCGTTGCACGGAACATGAAGATGCATTTGTATGAGTAGTTTATCTTGTGGGAGAAAAGGATGAACAAGGGAAGGCCTTATTTGCCAGTGTGGAGAGGGGTGTGGGTATCTTTTTACAAAATTGCCATAGTTTCCTTCCTATCCGTCAGATATAGATCGAACGGTCTATATTGCAGGATGGCGGGCACACCATCATCACTAACTCGGGTTTTTATAAGAGTAGAGAACTCTTATAAAAAGCATAGTTGGTGATGATCGTGTGCTTGCCATCCTGCAATATAGGCCGTCCGATCTATATCTGACGGATAGATAGCAAAGTATGACAATTTTGAAAAAAGATACCCCACCTCTCTCCATATTCGCAGATAAGGTCTTCCCTCATTCATCCTTATCTCTCACAACCTCATTGTTGAGCAATTAAAAAAGAAGCCACTGGAACAATCTGGCATGGTGGTCGGCTGGCCGCTACCGGCGTCGTCCATCCCCATGCCTACGCTCAGTCCGACCACCAATCGCCACCACGCCCAACTCCTAATCACCTCATTTCTCCTATTTCTCGAGATATTGTTAGTTTTTACATATGGGATTACTCCTGCATGGATCAATCACAACAGATATTTTGTAAAATAAATGCATCTTGGTGTTCCATGCAATGCACGGGCATCTTGCTAGTAGGGATAAAAACAGAGTTGGTGATGATGGTGGGCCTGCCATCCTGCAATATAGGCCGTCCGATTTATATCTGGCAGATAGGAACAAAACTATAGCAATTTACCCGCACTCATCTCCACATTTGCAGATAAAGCCTTCCCTCGTTCATCCTTTTCTCCCACAAGATCTTGATGTTCCATGCAATGCACAGGCATCTTGCTAGTAAGAGTAGAAATTAGACATATACCACTTCTCGAATCTTCAAACCAACAACATTCCTCCCTTATCTCATCAAAACCGCCAAAGTAATATATTTTGAGTGAAACATAACAATTTTTTAGTGATATACGTATTTAAAAACTAGAATTTTTTCTATCAAATCGGTGAATATGTATTAATCTACTCAGATCGTGTGGTAACGCATGGGCACATTTCTATTAGTTATTATAATTTTTTGGACACCAGACAAACGGTGGAGTACATATACGAAGAGAAGAGACGCACGCACGCAGTCGGTCTCTCGCTGTCTCGCACACATGAGTGCTATGTAAAGGCAACGTTAACAAATAAACCCTAAAACCCTAGGTGCACGATTGTTGCATTTGCGGGTACCGGGTACGTGGTGGAGCGCACCTTTGTAGGAATAGTCATCTCACGTGATAATTTGATCCGTAGGAGTTGATGGTCGGGACCATAGGTGACCGACTTGGAGGCGGTGGCTCGCTAGTTGCCACAGATCGAGTAGCCACGTTTAAAATAGTATCATTTTTTAGCGGGGTTAAGAGTTCTGATTTTCAATGGTGCGTTATAAGTACTAAGTAGTTTTTAGAACAATTGCTATGGAGCGAAAATGGAATTCATAGTACTACCTACTACATACCTCCTTGGTGTATGGTTGTATGGGTTTATGTTGCGAGATGTTGAACCTGGTAGTTCTAGGGCAAATACTATGTCTAGATTTAGATGTTAGTTTTCAGTAATGAAAATCGGAAGGACCACAGGTGAACGACTTGGAGATGTTGAAACTGTTGAACATGCGTAGGAAGCGAGCATGGCATGCTTTCACCGTCGCGGATCCACGGGTGTAGATGACGTCAAACTCATCGTCGGTGATGGTTCTAATGTTGTACTCACTGCCGATCATGGAGATTTGGGACGCCATGGATTTGGGAGGAGGGTTAGTATTAGTGGAATTGCCGTAATGTGAAAGGACGGGACGACTAGGAGCGAACTGTTGTAAGGTATTGTACTAGTAGAACACGGGGACGAGTAGGGCGTGCGAACGGCATGGGGTTGCTGGCTTGCCCGGTGGATAAACGGCTGCAAGCCCCCCAAAGAGTTCTCGAGAACTATGCGGGGCCCACTAGATGTCATGTCTACTAGACCCATATCGTAGGCATGACGATATATCTTCTGCCTGTTCGCACGCCATGCCGGCGCGTGGGTAGCTTCACTTAATTCCGTCAACCATCGTGCCTCCCACGACCTTCGCCTCCCTCTAGCGGTCGCGCCCTTTGAGACTTCGACCGGCTATAAATGAGCAATTTTTTTGCCTACTCCGCATGCATGATACTCCCTCTGGTCCTTTTTACTTCGTCAACCGTTTGCGAAGTGTTTGACCAAATTTATAAGTACTAAAAATATCAATATCTACAATATCATTTCTTGTTTTGTGACATATCAACGAATAAGAGATGTGGGCGGTGCATGCTTTCAATGACTTGAGACTGCCAAACATGACATGCAGTGGTTAGTTCATTGCATGCAATTCTATTACTTAGCGAAAAGACATTAAGTTTTCTCGTTTTCCTCTCCGCCTTGGTCGCGGTGCACAACATAACATGACTTACACACCTAGACGGAGGGAGTAACCCAAATAAGCACCTCTTGGGTGGGTTAGATTTTTTTTGGGTTAGTTGAGTTCAAACTAACCCAAACTAACTCTAACACATGGATCCAAACAGGGCCAAGGTTAGCTATTAGAGTACTGCTACCTCCCTTCTAGTTTAAAGGGCTCGATTCAAAAATCTGACCTACTCTTAGCAAGATAGAGGCGGTGGAATAGTTTTTGTAGTTCTTCACAAAAAATGTGTTTACCAATGCATGCATGAACACTAGTTACTCTAACCCCCTCTCTTCTTTAATTCTTTGCCACATCAGCATGTTTACTATTCCCGTGTGCATGATACCAGCTAAGATACCGCCATTATGGCCAGCCTTAATCATCGCATGCAATAATTTAGTGCACCTTGAAATATGAACATGTGTAGGGCGTGTATGTTTTTAATGACTTGAGACTATACCTAGCCCGGCATGCAAGATGAGACTTATTATTCACCGTTCCCCATACCTGCAGGAAGCCCGTTCATTGGGCACCAATCCGTTGTGACCAGCAATATTTCCACCCCTTCCCTCCCCTGTAATTTACTCCAACAAATATGCCCACGTCGTTGTTACTTAACTGCAGGTGCATTGGGTCACTAACATATGGGCCCAATAGGGGTCTGGCCCACATGTCAGTGACGCAGCTGGACCTGCAGTTAAGTCGGTGCAGCTCAGTCCATATCTTATGTAGGTGTGCCATTGCTCACTATAAATACTGTGCCTCCCACGACATCGCTATCTCCTCCCCCTCACGTTCATGTTCATCGCTATCTCCTCCCCCTCCGTCTCATGTCGACCACCATGGCATCGCCCCTCCCAAGCCCTAGGCGCCCCTCGCTGCACCGCGCGGACGGTCACGCGTCGCCATTCCGTTCCTCGCCACCACTAGTCGAGGAGGATGCGTCGGCGTTCCGCTCCTCGCCATGACGCAACGCGTCACCGTTCCGTTCCTCGCCACCACTAGTGGAGGAGGACGCGTCGGTGTTCCACTCCTCGCCGCGACGCGTCGAGGTGGATGCGACGGTGTTCCCAATCTCGCCAGCACGCGCGTCGGAGGACGCATCGGCTCCCCGCTATGAGGAGAACGACGCGCCGCCTGCCGAGCCCCCTCCCCCCCAGCCTTGAGGAGCTTTGGAAAGAAATGGATGTTTCCTTGTGAGAGGCTTTGCCTCCAGCAGAGTGCGCCAAAATTAGAGGCGGAGAAGAAGGCCGAGGAAGAGAAGCGCACCGCGGAACAAGCTGCCTGGGAGGCCTATGTGGTGTCCGAGAGAGTCGGGCAATTGGCTCTTTGGCAGAAGGCTCGTGCGAGGGCCGTGAGGGTGGCGGAGGACACCCGTGCCGACGCCCTGAGTGCAGTTGGGCCCAAGCGCCTCATCTATGCTTGGCGGTACATGGACCGCGTGCACGCTTCCAGCGAGGAGGAGTACCTGTTGGCGCCGGATCACCACACCGGTGAGATCGCACTCGCCCGCCTACGAGCCATCAATCAGCACCTCGCGAGTTGCGAGGCTGAGGAAGAGGCATTGTGTCGGCGTGCTGGGAAACAGCCGCGCACCAGGGCACTCGTGGTGTGCCGCAAGCGCTCCTGCGAACGCCGTGGCTTTTAGTAGGAGTATAATTTTTGTTTCGTAAGGCGATCTCATTAGTTTTGGGACGCAAATGATAAATCCCGAACATTCAGGAATTATTAGCGTCCTTAATTAAGTATGTAAAAGGGAAAGTTTGGAAACCTTGTGTATTCATACACATTTTGCAATTACGTGCATATAACACAAACTTTACTATATACTATCGCACTACACGTCTCTCTCTATATATGCTTGCAGACTATGCTACTCCCTCCGTCCAGGTCAATAAGTCATCTTTGGTTGTGCACCATGACCAAGGAGGGAAGACTTATACACCTAGACGGAGGGAGTACTACTATTACTTATGTACGTGCAAATGCACGTTTTAACATTACGATGCGGTTTTTGTAAAAGTAAAAAAATAGCACTAGTCAAGCTTGTGAAACGATTCGATGCAAAACAAATGCAAAAATGCTTGTTTGATTGTTTACTTTTAGCTTCCTTCTCTAGCTACTACTAGATGAACCGGAGTCTGCGAGATGAACCGGAGAAAGTAAATGCAGAGAGATGAAATGCAAAAAAGACGCAGGGATGTGATGGTTGCTTGTCTGTTTATTTTACCAGGCCACTTATTACTGGGAGTGGTTGGGTTTTGTGATATGACGGCTTTACTGCCGCACCACGAGAGGGGTGAGACTCCCGTGCAACGCCGCCCTCTACACTAGTACGACTACATCGGTCATGGTTTATCCCCCATTGAATTTGACTGAAGATTTAACTGACAAAATGTTAGTGCATGTCAACAAAAACAATATCGTTGGATTCGTATTTGAACATAGTTTTCAATGATACTCCTATAATTTTAGGTGACATGCATCACCATTTATCGTACTATATATAATGTTCGTTCAATTTTTGGTCGTACTAATCTATAGTAAGGTTCCCGTGCATTTCACGGAAGAGTGAAATGCATTGATTGGGGAGTTGTTTATTTTGACAAATGATGTGGGGGTCATCTCATGTGTAACGGGTATCGATAGGTTTGTTCAGATATTATTTCATCACTAGAGCTCACAAACATCCGGGTGAAATAGATAAAAAGTATCTTTTGCAAACAAAAGTGTTCAACTGTTCAACCTGCATCCAAAACTTGTGAAGAAATAACTCTTATTGTGCTTTGCATGAAATGATCTTCAAGAATTAATTTTTGAGTATCCATTGTTATACATGTTGGCTACAGATGACATGGCACTTTCTTATAGAGTCACGTCCAATCCATTTGAGTTAATTGCGTGTATGATTCTCCCTCTATAAAAAGTTAATTGCATCCTTAATCTTGTATTCTAAGTACTCTGTGGGTTCCACTGTCAGTACAGTATACATGACTTGCAGGCTGGCTACAGATTCGTATAGAAAGTTAAAAGAAACAAATCCATGACTAGCAAGATTGGAGTTAGCACCAATGGCGGTTCGTAGTCGTTCCATGCTTGGGCATTGAAGTTTGGAACTATTTTAGATTAGAACATACTACTCCTCCGGTGCTAGTAGTAGAGCAGATTCCTACTCCACTACTACTCTACTCAAGCAAGTTAGGGCATAGTAGCAGATACTGTAGGGAGTACCAGTACAGTGATCACTCAAGCAAATTGTCTGACTTCGATATGACCCTACGCTGCTGGTATGTGTCTCGTAAGTCAAGCGGCGTGCTGTAGTCATCATCACCTGTCCACTTCCCACAGCACATATTCGCTTCTCCATCTTTGTCCGCTCTTCCATCCCCGCTAAGGCGCCTCCCCCCTCGTTTGAAACCCAAGCACTAACAATGGAAGAACCGAGCAGCATCCACCGAAAGAGTGGCTGGAATTCGCTCCCCACAGAGGTAATCAAGCTCATTGTTTCACGTGTGGACAATCTCAGTACCATGTCGCTCGCCGCGTGCTCCTCGGGGTTGTACCGTTTACTCAAAGCCCTCAGGCTGGAGCTTTTTAAGCCAGCTCCTTGCTTGTTGATGCCGCCTGATCTTCAGAAACGGCGTGTCATGCAGCATAACGATCATAGGGTGGCGAGCATCAACCCCCTTGACTGCAATCTGATCCCCATCACTCTCAACTACATTAACGGTATGTATTGGGTCAGCATGAACACGTCTTGGATGGTGCTCGTCGATGATCGCGGCAGCTGGATGCTCGTGGAGGTCTACACCCAGCGATTGATCCCCCTTCCTTCGATTAACACTGCACTGCTTTGGCACCGCGGCCCAGAATACTCGGAATCTTACAGTAGTCAACATGATACCTAGTTTGATTTGCTTAAGGTTGAAATCTGCCAAGTGCCCACAAGATCTGTGAATTATAAAGACTTCAGGCTAATTGCATTCTTCAACCCGGTCTAGCCTATCTGATAGGTCACTGCGGTAAGTGGATAAATCTGCACGTCCATCACAGGATCATACATCTTCCATGGTTCTCTGATGCCATTGAACACAAGGGCTTCATTTACACAGTCGACTCCTTCTATGGCTGGACATATTGCTGGCCTACTCCAGACATCGCTACAAATGGCTGTTACAGCGGTATGTTACTTTCCTATGATATCATGATGGCTTGCTTATATTACTGTCAACATTTACTGAAAAAATATTCAGGCTCATAAAATGTTGTTCTAAGATTGACTACATCAAGAGCCCATTTTTATTTGACTCCAATTTTGTTAGGGTTATTTGACTCCAACTTGATATGATGTTGTAGGCCGCCTGGTGTCCCTACCCTTCCTAATCCCAGAACCTTTCAAAGAAAAGCAGCATAGCAGTTGCCAGTGGTTCCTGGCTCGATTAGATGACAGCGAACGATTGATGATCGTTCGCACGTACTAGACGTGTTGTTTCGCGGAATATAATCACAGTCACTGCAAGGTCTTTGAGCGGGATCCCAGCTTCTCTGGGCCTTCAGGAATTTTTTACTGGAGGTTGGTAAGTAGCCTTGGTACACGCTCTCTGTTTGTTGGACTGAATTATCCGATTAACCAGGAGATAACCGACGGCAAGGATCATGATGGCAGCGCGGTTTCGTTCATCAGGCAAAACTGTGTGTACACAGCGTACCATGCGTCTCTGCATGCACCATACCCTGATATGTGCCGCCACGCTCTGCAGCCCAAAGTAGGAGAGAGGGTCGCAAGTATCAGACTTCGACCTGCTGGCTCGAGTTTCCTCCGTCAGGCACCCATCTGGTTCAAGCCGTCAGCCAATCTCCATAGCTTAATAAATAGTAACGTCTAACTAAGCCAGTTAGTTAGATGCGTACACTTGGTGTAGTAGGATCTTTATTTAGTTTTATGCATACACTTGTTCTTTTTGGTAGCCCTTTTGTAATGATGGCTGATGTTTGGTTTGGAAGAGAGAGCTGCGTCTTCACTCTTCTGGCCTGCTTACTGCTTCTGTTGCACCCCCGGCCCTGGTTGTTGCTGCTGCTATTTTCAATGTACAATCAATAGTATATTTCGTCTGTTGGTTGAATAAATGTGTTGTTAGAACGACAAACACAATGTTTTGGAAGTCGTTGCACGGTTCGATCCTTTAGTGCCCCGTACCGTACGTAGCGCATACTATTTTTCGTACGGAACATATTTTCCACTTGTTGATAACATGCAGCCCACTGATGAAGGCCCAATAGAGAAGCCCATAATTAACTGGAAGGGAGGCTCTCACGTGAATCCGGCCCATGTACATGCTCATGGTCCCCTAAACATAAATTAGTAAATAAATAAATAAAGCTAAATGCTCATGCACCAGTTCTTTAAATTCACGATTTAACAGGAGGATATTATTTCCTATGATAGTGTCGTTGCATTCAGTCGATATTATTCTTCGGCAAAGATAGCGACCAGCCTTCTTTCTCCCAGCATTTTCTTCTGCAACCAGCGGACCCATGCAAATCGTAGTCAAAGTAAATAGATATGGTCCATTTTTATTTTTCAATAAGAATGTCCAACCTAGCCCAGCACATTGGCGACAGCATTTTATCCTCCGCCTTGGTGCACTCGTCGCGGCGCCGCCGTCCGGCCCTATCAACATAGTTCTTTTTGAAACGGTCCCTGTCAACATAGTGAATCGGGAGATGACTATAGTTGTGAGTATGGCAGTACGGACCCACCAGGTCCACTCCCGAACACAAGCAAGCGCCTCTTTTACTACTTAGATGAACCCCTCGTTTTTTACTCTAATCCACCGTACTGATATCTGGGACCCACATCATTTTCAACGTATAGTCAATTAACGACAGAATTGCACAATTTTTTTAGTAGTAATTCGGAGGAGCGGGCTATAAACTGGCTTGTGCGGTCTCTGTGGCCCGTCTAACAACATGACCAGCCCAGCAGTTTTTTCTTTGGGAAAATAGGTAGCCCAGTATTTCTTTTTGAAGAATACCCAAGCTAGGCCTATTTGTTTTCTCCGACTTACTGGGCTGCAAATCTTTCAAGACGAGGAGGGATGCATTCCATCCTGGCTGAAGAGTATGGTCAGTGTCTGTTAAAAGTAATATCAAAAGGGGTTGAAAATTCCAAAAAAAATTATAGCAAATGGGATATTAGTTTCTTTTTTTGTTTTTGTTCTTCACTGATATCTTATACGGAGTATTTCATTGGATTTAACATGACATGGTACTAATTTATTTTTAAATTTGTTTTAGTATGGCGACTAATTTTTGGATTAAGAATATTTTTTCCCCAGCAAAAATTTGCAAATTTTCAAAATTTCCCACATATTTAGTTAATTTTTTTAACCCTGGTACTGACCAGAAAATGGGCAGCAATTCTAAAAATGGAAAAAGGGCTGCAATAAATTCCATATGAATTAGAAAATTAGTAAAAATTATAAAAATAATAGCAAATGGGCTGTACACGCCACAGATTTCGAGGCTGGCTTGTTTATGCAAGGCTTTGTCAGTCAACACATGATTCTAGCAGCAGTGACTGTTGGATTTCCATCCAACGGCCGACGTGCTTCTTCAATCTCTGATCTTCCTGCTCCACCCGCCTAAACTAGCGTCGGCGGGACTGCCTGCTCCCTCCTCTTGTGGCCCGCTGTGATGCCGCGCAGGCTTCCCCGGCCCACCCTACTCCCTTCGCTGGGCTGGTCGCACGCATTCAACTGCCTCCTTATTACGCGAAAAAAATGATTACTCCCACTGACATCTGGGGTGCAGTGGTTGGGAGGCTGACCTATGGGCCTACTAAGTTGACGCATACGCAGGGCTTGTCAACTTAGTCAACAAACGATTCTAGCAGCAGTAACCGTTGGATTTGAATCGAACGATCCTGCTGCTTCTTCAATTGCTGCTCTTCTTGCACCAGCCACCCAAACCAGCGCCGGCGAGACCACCTGCTCCTGCCTCCAGTGGCCGGCTGTGCTGGAGTTGAGGCCTCACCGTCCCCTACTACTCCCACCGCCACACCGCAGCCGAACCAGTGAACCCTTGTACTCCTCTCCGCGTGGGCATCCACTGCCGCATCTTCCCCGGCTCGCGTCGTCCCCTTCCTAGGCCTCGCCGTCATCCACCGCCTTGGTGCTCTCGGCGCGGCGTGGTCAATGTGGTCAACGACCGACTTCCATCGGAAGAGTATTGTACGTGTAGAGGATGACAGCTAGGTCCATGGCCGCAGCTGGGTCCACGGCCACATCCTAGCTTTTTTGTCATTTGCCAAGTAAATCGCTTTGTCAGGCCTGTTGGGCTGCAAATCTTTCAAGACGAGGAGAGCTTCATTCGGCTGGCCGAGAAAATGGCCTATCAGTAATGAGAAATAGGCTGTACATTTTTAAAACACATCAAACCGGCAATTAGTTTCAAATTTCTTTTTTTCATTTTGAGATTTTAAATTGCATTGATTTTTATGCGTGGACAATTTGTTGGATTTTATAATGATATATATATATTTATTTTTAAAATCAGTTTGAACGTGACTCAAAATTTTGGGATTAAAAAGAGTTCGGACTGCATGGAAATATGCAAAATTTCGTATAATTTTTTAACCGTGGCCACAATTTGTGCTGTAATGCTAACAAAAAGAATATGGGCTCCAACAAAACCTTAAGAATTATCAAATAGGCTGTAAATTATTAGAAATAATGGAAGATGAGATGTATGTTGTTTTCCACAGATCTGAGGCTTTCCTAGAAAAAAAAGGTTGACGCACAAGCAGTGACTGTTGGATGTCCATCCAACGGCCGCCGTGCTTCTTCAATATCTGCTCTTCCTGCTCCAGCCACTCAAACAAGCGCCGGCGGGACTACCTGCTCCCTCCTCCCCGCGGCCGACTATGCTGCCGCGCAGGCCTCACCGCCCCATCGTACTCCCATCGCTGGCCTAGCCATCCCTCTACTCACCCACACCTGCTGTTATTCTCCGGCGATGGCAGACGAACCAGTAAACCCTCGTATAGTCATACTCCCCTCCGCGTGGGAAACAACTGCCGAGTCTTCCCTGCCTCCGTGTCGTTCCCTTCCTAGGCCTTGCCGTCGTCCACCGCCCTAGTGCTCTCGGCGTGGCCTGGTCAACGTGGTCAATGACCGACATGCATATGAAGTGGACTGTGCGTGGAGAGGCTGACAGCTGGGTCCGCGGCCGCATGCAAGGAAATGCCTCCTTATTACACGCAAAATAATGATTCATCCACCTGACATCTGGGACCCACCGAAAGGGCCTTTGTATTTCGCGAAAAAAACGTTACCGCCGCTGACAGCTCGGACCCACCAGCTGTATCTTTGCACGCAAGGAAGTGCCTCCTTATTACGCACAAAAAATGAATACTCCCCCTGCTAGCTGGGACCCAGTATAGTGGTAGGCTGACTTGTGGGCCTACTAAGTTGACGGGGACGGAGGGCTTTGTCAACTTAGTCAATATGCACGATTCTAGCTCCAGTGACCGTATGATGTCCATCCAACGGCCGTAGTGCTTCTTCAACCTCTTCTCTTCTTGCTCGAGCCACCCAAACCAGCGCTGGTCGTGCCTCGTGCTCCTGCCTCCCGTGGTTGGCTGTGATGCAGCGGAGGCCTCACCGCCCCCTACTACTCCCACCGCTGGCCAGGCCATCCCTCTACTCCCCCACACCCCCTATTATTCTGCGGCGATGGCAGCCTCACACCGTAGCAAACCGGTGAACCCTCATACTCCTCTACGTGTGGGCATCCACTGCCGCGTCTTCCCTGGCTCCGTGTCGTCCCCTTCCTAGGCCTCACCGTCGTCCACTGCCCTAGTGCTTTGGCGCGGCTGGTCAACGTGGTCAAGGAATGGCTTCCATCGGACGTGGATTGTACGTGGAGAGGTTGACAACTGGGTCCACGGCCGCAGCAAGGAAGTGCCTCCTTATTACGTGCAAAATAAGCATTCCTCCACCTAACAGCGGGGACCCACCAGACGGGCCACCATATTTCATGAAAAAACGTTTCCCCTGAGTGCTGGGACCCACCAGCTACATCTTCGCACGCATGGAAGTGCCTGACAGTCGAGACCCACCTGGTCGAAGCGTACATAGCGTTGTCATTCTGGTCGCGAACGTGTACGTACATACTAGTCGATGTAGAGGCGCGCACGTAGCATGTACACGTACGTACAGTGGCCAGGGTGCAAGAAAGTAAATATGGCCACGTACGTACATACGGGCGGGGTCTCGAATGCCTACTCGCGTGTACGTACGGCCAGGGCTCGTGTACATGGCTGGGTCAGAACGAAGAAACAGCGTCGTCGTCGTGTTCATGGGGAGCCAACCGGCTCGGTCGGAACGGAATGCATCGTCGTGTTCATCGGGAGGGCTTGGACGGAACAGTCGATGGTGTCGGTGTTCTGGGAACGGGGGTCCCCAGACTTGCCTGCCTGCGGCGTGGCTCAAAGGGGGGGCCCAGCACGGCCCATCTTCATCAACACAGACCCAAGACCCTCGCGAGGGGCCAAGCCTCGCGGGGCGGATGACGCGGAGCTTCCTCAGGCACGGCCTCATCAGGCTGGCTCGCGAGGAGGCGGAGCGATCAAGGCGGGGTACCTCACGAGGTGCCCGTGACGCAAGCCATGACGACCAAAGGCGCCAGGCGGGTGCCAGCCCGCGCAGTGTCCTCCTTTCCTCTTTGGTGCAAAGGGAGCAAGCGCAGCCGCGGAGTACCGAGGCATCAGGCAAAGGTTGCCATTTCGGTGCAACAAGACCAAGACTAGGAGGACTGCAAGACGGAGGTCATCGTGGAGCCCAAGACGGCGTCACCACCAGAGCTTTGTGCAGGCGAAGACTACTTTTGTTAGGATAGCTGGTACTAGCTATCCCCCTTCAAATTAGCCCGCCATTGTTGGCTCCCTTACCGCTCGATATTTGGGAAGAGGACCAGGGACTCTATAAATAGGACTAGCCACCCCCAGGGGAGAGGTGCATCAACAATCGGAGAGAGAGAGAGAAGGGTGACTGAAATCCTCCCAGCAGTTCATCGCCCCAGCCAAGAACGGACCCTCGCGAGGCTGTTCTTCCTTGTATTGTTCATCATCATCAGCCCAAGAGGCAATCCACCACACCACACACTGGAGTAGGGTATTACACCACAACGGTGGCCCGAACCAGTATAAACCCTGTGTCTCTTGTGTTGTTCTTCCCATAGCTTAGATCTTAGCGAGGCGGAGGGGTGCAGGTAGGTAGGAGGCGAGATCTCTACGCGCACCCCAGTGTTCGAACCTTAAGGGTCTGCCGGAACCCGAAATCCGACATTTGGCGCGCCAGGTAGGGGTGCGCCGGAACCCACCTTCTACCGCTTCGTGCCCTGTCGCGTCGTCATCACCATGTCCGACGACCAGGCGGGCAACCCAGATCCATGGGCGGTGTGGCCCGCTCGCGCAGAGCCGCTCGCCTCGGGCGACCCCGTGCCCCAGGCAATTCGCGGTCCGTAGGGCGCTGCGGGCCGCGGGCGACGCGGACAGGCTTCGACAGCTCTCACACCGCGGCAGGCGCGGTTGGCAGCAAGGGCCTCCAATCACGCCGCGGCCACGACACCGTACACCCGCCGAGAGCAGGCGAACTCGAGGACCGCGCTCACGGTGGCCCGAGAGCTGCTGCAGTGCAGGCTGCTGGAGGGCGGCCGCGACGTGCTGCTGGAGCGGGTGCCAGAGCTCCTGGGCTTCGCCGCCTCGGGGGCTCACCCCTTCTGCACCCAGCTCCCATCTCAAGCCCAGGGCGGCCCGCGCGGGGGCTCCGCGCGCGCCCGCGAGCTCCAAGGCTACTCCAACGCCAGCAAAGCTGTCAGCACTGGACCGGCGGCGGCGCTGCCCCCGCTCCCGGTCCGTGAAGAAGAAGGACTCGACGCGACCCGCGGCCCTAGTGGACAGCCACGCTGCCACCCCACGGCGGGCGCGTCAGGCAGGACCGCGTGGCACGCGGAGCACTACAGCGTGGCCTTCGGGATGACAGCGCCAGAGGAATACGTGCCCCTCATGATGGACCAAGGACACCCTCACGAGAGTGAACAAGGCTCGCTCCTCAGCCCAAGCTGGGGGGGACGAGGCACCAGAAGCTGAGCCTTTCCAGGAGCCCCGGGACGGTCCCACTCGCCACGCTGGAGGCAACGATTATCGGGTACCGCTAATTCTTCAGGAGCAGGCATACGCTAACCATGGATCGCAGGAGGTGCAGGTCGCCACAGCGAGCAGCTGCCCCGCTCCCACAGTCTCCTACCCCTCGGGAGGAGGGCGCAGGGGGCTGCAGGAGAGAGGCCGAGATCCGACATCACCACCGTGGCGTTCGGAGCAAGGTGTTCTCAGGAGGTAGGCCCTCTGCTGGGGAGGTGCCTCAGGGCCTGCCCCTGGCGGAGGACCCGTGGTCGTCGGGGGAACCGCTGGTGACCGCTCTACCCCATTGGCGGCGTCCTGGTTTCCGGTCGTCGTTGATGGCACTAGAGTGTGGCGCAAGGCGGGGCCCTCATCTGGCGATATGAAGCAAGGCCAGTACCTGTGAAGAAGGCCCAATGCCTGTGAAGCTCGCCGCCCCATGACACTCTCACGTAATAATGAGTGGGGCTGTACACGCCCCGGAGTCTCAGGGGTGCCGGCCTCAGGTCCTGGGGCTCCCTCCCACGCCCAGTGGCAGCACTTAGCTCCGCGCTGGTGAGAAGACGTCCAAGACTAGATTAGGTGCCGGACGCGGCCTTTTTTCTGCTTTCGTTGCTTTTCCCTTTGGTTGTCGCTTTCCCCCGCTGGATTCAAGTTGGATTCGAATTTGAGATTTGCGTGTGTTCGGGGAAGGGGTGCTTAGTCTCGTTCGAGCAATTTCTCGCGTTTTGGTTACCACTTCGCCTCAGCTGCCTCCCCTCGTGAGCCCCTCGCGAGCCGGGTCAGGCCTAGCTTGCGCGCAGCCCAGACTACCGCCACCGCGTCCTCTCAGGAGGGTGTTTAACTGCAGGTCCTACGGATCGAATCAGGGAACACTCGGGACACCACAACCTCCCACAGGCTACCTCAGGGCCAGCACGGGACAAAGGTAAACTAGCCGACCAGCGCGTCGCTTAAGCCAACCACTTGGCGCGGGCGCATGGGCAATGTAGCGTCTACTAATACGATGAACACAAGTTTTACATGAGGGGCTCCCCCTCCAAAATGCTCTCACAGCCATCAGGGCAAAACCTGAGTTCTATTCATGCAGGGTAAGGAAGCAGGAACGATGCACAATCAGTCGGATAAATCCCCCAATGCGTCCTCAAGAGCACCACCTGAGCCGTTGCTGGCGTCGCTGAACTCGCCATCGCTGTCCGCGTCGCCGCCAGCGGCGTCTGGGCCGTTCACCACACCGCCCTCGTCGGCAGCTACGATCACGCCGTCGTTGTCTGAAGCGAAGGCCCTGATAAGAGCATCCACATTGTCTTCCACCCAGTGCACCAGGTCGCCTCGGACGGCCTAGGGGACTGGGGTGATGGCGGCGTCGAAATCGAAGTGGGGATCCATGTTCTGGAGATGGCTGAAGATGCGAGAAAAGGCATGCCCGAGCAGGGCGTGGCTCCTCTCCTCCACCAATCTGTCAGCCCTGACCGACCGTGCCTCCAGCTGCGTCACCACGTCAGTGAAGAACTGAAGATTGCCGGCGTAGTTGACTGCATGCGGCTCGCCAACAGCCGCCTCGCAGATGTTTCCCAAGGCTGTGTTGGCTCTCTCCCGGAGCGTGGTGAGCATGGGGCCGTGCTCATGCTCTAGGATCCGCCGCTGACGTATCTCATCCGCATTCTGGCGCGCGACGGCCTCAGCCTCCTCCACTCGCTGGCGAAGAAGGAGCACCTCAGCCTGGGAGGTGGTTAACTCACCTTGCGCTACCTCAAGGGCGGCCCGGAAAGCATCGGCCCGCCGTGTCGCCTCCTCTAGCTTGGCTCTCAAGGCGGCAGTCCTGCCTTCAGCCTCGGCCCGGATCAACCCCAGCTTCTCCTCGAACTCGTGCTCGAGGTTCAAATGCGCCATCGCCACCCGACGTCCGACCTCCTCCAGGACACGGGGTTCCTGTGCAGCAACATCATCCTCCGCCTGCGTCACCAAGCGCTCCCTCGTCTCCAGACGCTCGTACTCGCAGGTACGTTCGGCGGCTTCCAGCGTCAGCGCCTCCTCACGCTTCTGGAGCTCTGCTGAGTCTCCAGAGGCCACCTTCATCGACGCGAGGGCTGCCTCGCGCAGCTCCACCTGCTCCTCCAGTGAGTGGCACCAGGCCAGGAGCTCCCGAGCCCGCTCCTCCGCCGCCTTTCGCCGCCGGTCGGCTTCCCGGGCCTTCTCAGCGGCCCAAGATCGGGCCTCCCGAGAGGCCACCAGCGACGCCTTGGCCTCTGCGTCGTCAAGATCGCGCTGACGGTGCACAAGGGCGATAGCGCCCTCCAGCTCGCGCCTCTCTGCGGCCAGGCGCAGGCCCTCGGCCTCAAGGCACGCGTCTTCATCAGCAAGCTCCTCACCAAGCAGGCTTACTGCGTCAGCCGCCCTTCGAAGGAATCCTTGGCGGAGAGCGCGACGCCCCCGAGCGCGCTCGAGCACGTCTTCCACACCATCATCTGCCCCAAGCAAGCGCCGGGGGCCACGAATCAGCACTCCCCCTCTGGGCTGGGGGCTGGGGGCTGGCACCCTCGCGACGGCCGGGCACGCCGCACCAGAAGCCCGACCTGGAGCCAACCCGTCCCCAAGTGAAGAGCGCAAGGAGCGCCTCAGCCAATCGCAGTCCACGACCAGGCGAGAAGCTCACGGCAGGCTGGCTATGCCACGAGAAGGCCTGCGGAAGAGGATCGCGAGGTGCGCAGGGCCACGATGCGCCTCGGGACGGTCCGCCTCTTTGATCGCCCTCACCACAAGGGCTTCGCTGCTCGGGGCGCTTGAGGACGATGGAGGGGGCGAAGCCAAGGGGGGCGGCACCTCAGCCATCTCCGCAAGCTCGGCTGGAAGGGGCCTGTGGAGCAAGGGTCAGTAAAAGCAACAGAAGGATCGGGAGCTGGGAAAGGAGAAGGCTTACTCATCAGTGGCGAAGTACTTCCTACGCTTCAGCAAGCGACAAGGGTAATCGTCGCCCAGGGCCTCCCTTCTCTTCCAGAGGGCCTCAAAGTCCACGCGGAAGTGGCCCAAGAGTTGGGCGCAGGGATCAACCTGCGACAAAGACGGAGCGTCAAGGTGATCTGCGTCAGGGGCGCCTGCCTGATGCGCGCTGCCAATCGCCTCGCCAAGGGAAGCAGCTGGAGCCTCAGGGGCCTCAGTCGCAGGCGCTGAGGGTAGCTGCTCGTCACCCTCAGCCTCAGCGGCACGGGCCCCGAGAGCTGCTCCCTCATGAGCATCGCCCGGCGCCGTCACCCCGCCGGGAGCCCCCTCGGCCTCTGGCACCTCATGCCTCCCTGCTCCGCCGCTCGAGGAAGAGTCGCCTTGGCCGACTGGAAGGGCAGTCACCACCACTGGGTCTCGCGAGGCCCCTGGAGGCCGGCGGGGCGCGACCCCCACTCATCAAAGATAGGCATCTGCTTCACAAAATCGCCCCTGCTCTGGCAGAGGTACAGCAAGGCCCCTCCCTGCTGGATGCTGCCAGGGTTGGGGTCCCCAGTCAGGGTCAATAGCGCTGTCCTCAGCACTTCAGGAGTCAGGTCCTCTTCCTGGAGCCTCATACGATCATCGCGCCCGCTGAAGGCCCACATCCGGCGGGAGTGGCGTTGGAGAGGAGCAATGCGGCGTAGTAGGAACTCCTTCACGCCAAGCGACCTCAAGAACGCGAAGTGGTGCCAGACGAAGACGAGCCGGGGGCTCTCAAGCGTCTCCTGGCCCCAGCCCGAATTGGGGACAGCAGGCGAAGTTGGCTCCGATAGCAGGGTGCTGGGCACCCCTGCGTCCACATACAGCCACCGCTCATGGAACGCAGCCGCGGGCGGGGGGGGCTTGAAGTCAATCCCAGAGGCTGATGTCTCAGACGCGGCAACGAAGCTCACGCACACCCAGCATTGGGTAGGGTCGACAAGGCGCAGCGAGAAGAAGTGGCGCAGCAAGGCAACCGAAGGAAGGATGCCCATCATAGCCTCGAAAACAAAGGTGAAGACTGAAAGGAGGGTGATGGATTCAGGACCCAGATGCATCATGTGGATCTGATAGTGGGAAAGCACGGCATTGAAGAAATCAGAAAAGGGAGGAACCAGACCCGCCCATAGGGCGTCGGCAAAATACGGGACCTCGGTGACTATCCTGTCGATGGAGAAGTGGGACGCGGGCCAGGCCGTCGTCCTCCCGCATTCGTTGAAGATAGTGGCCAGAGCCGAGCTAACCTTGCCTAAGCCCTCGGCAGGGGCCGCCAACGGCGGCGGACAAGGCGGAGGCACGGGTTTCTTCCCTCTTCCCTTCTTCGTCGGAGCCATGGCGATGGGAAGGGGGGAAGGTTCGAGATTGGGTTGAAAACAGAAGCTGGAGTTCAAGCGGAGGAAGGACAGAGGGCGCTCGAGCAACAGAAGGGGGAGCGGTTGTGTACAACTACGAGTCCGCCTAGCATGGCGCAAAATAAGGGGGGCGTGGGGGAACAGTGCCGCCCACGTCCAGTCAACCGCCACACGGCGCCCAAGGCTGCAGGCTGTTAGGGCCCGCGGCGCTTCGCTCTAGCCCTTCCGCCTCCCTGCACGGCCAACTCCGGGCGCGCCTTGGGCCCGGGGGCTACTGTCGGCGTTCTGGGAACGGGGGTCCCCAGACTTGCCTGCCTGCGGCCTGCGGCATGGCTCAAAGGGGGGGCCAGCACGGCCCATCTTCATCAACACAGACCCCAAGACCCTCGTGAGGGGCCAAGCCTCGCGGGGCGGACGACGCGGAGCTTCCTCAGGCATGGCCTCATCAGGCTGGCTCGCGAGGAGGTAGAGAGATCAAGGCGGGGTACCTCACAAGGTGCCCGTGATGCAAGCCATGACGACCAAAGGCGCCAGGCGGGTGCCAGCCCGCGCAGTGTCCTCCTTTCCTCTTTGGTGCAAAGGGAGCAAGCGCAGCCGCGGAGTACCGAGGCATCAGGCAAAGGTTGCCATTTCGGTGCAACAAGACCAAGACCAGGAGGACTGCAAGACAGAGGTCATCGTGGAGCCCAAGACGGCATCACCACCAGAGCTTTGTGCAGGCGAAGACTACTTTTGTCAGGATAGCTGGTACTAGCTGTCCCCCTTCAAATTAGCCCGCCATTGTTGGCTCCCTTCCGGCTCAATATTTGAGAAGAGGACCAGGGCCTCTATAAATAGGACTAGCCACCCCCAGGGGAGAGGGGCATCAACAATCGGAGAGAGAGAGAGAGAAGGGTGACTGAACTCCTCCCAGCAGTTCATCGCCCCAGCCAAGAACGGACCCTCGTGAGGCTGTTCTTCCTTGTATTGTTCATCATCATCAGCCCAAGAGGCAATCCACCACACCACACACTGGAGTAGGGTATTACACCACAATGGTGGCCCGAACCAGTATAAACCCTGTGTCTCTTGTGTTGTTCTTCCCATAGCTTAGATCTTAGCGAGGCGGAGGGGTGTAGGTAGGTAGGAGGCGAGATCTCCGCGCGCACCCCAGTGTTCGAACCTTAAGGGTCTGCCGGAACCCGAAATCTGACAGATGGAAATGAGGCCTGGCGTACCGCAGAACGGAGGAAACGGCCTTGTGTTCAACCGGCCACGTTCGAAACGGGATCCTGTTCATCGGGAGGGGTCTGGTGTACCGCAAAACAGAGGAAATGGACCTCCTACGGTCGAAACGGGGGTCCTATTGATCGGGAGGGGTGTGGCGTACCGCAAAACGGAGGAAATGGACTTGTGTTGGAGCGCTACGGTCGAAACGGGGGTCCTGTTCATCGGGAGGGGTGTGGCGTACCGCAAAACAGGACTCCACGGGATACTATTCATCTCCACCGTAGACCCCCTCCAGCCTCCACGGGCTAATGTTCATCCACCGTCGACCTCCTCCAGCCTCCACCTGCGATTGTTCATCCACGGGCTCCTATTCATCCAGCCTCCACCGCGCGCTACTCCACCGGCTACTGTTCAACCAGCCCTCTCCACGGGCTCCTGTTCAACCACCCCTCCACGGTCTACTGTTCATCCTTCCCTCCACCGTCTACTATTCATCCTACCCTCCATGGGGTGGTCCTGTTCATCCTACCCTCCACGGGGTCCTGTTCATCCAGCCCCAACCGGCTCGATCGATCGGGGTACTGTTCATCCAGAGGCCACACCACGGGGTCCTGTTCATCCACCCCCACCGGGAACTGTTCATCCAACCCCACTCCCCCCCCCCCGCAACGCTCACTGTTCATCGAGAGGCAGCATCGATCGGCTTTAGTTAGCATCAGTAGCGAAGGAATTGCTCGATCGGGTTCAGTTAACAGCCATCGATCGATCACTCGGGTTCAGTAACGCGTAGCCTGCAGTGCAATCACTCGGGTTCAGTTTAGAGCCCAACACCTTACTCGGGTTCAGTTAGATCCCAACGCCTCGCACACACGCGCGTACGTACGAGAAAAACGTGCATCACTCGGCCCCCACCACCCACCGTAACCGGGGACTCCCCGATATTTTCCGCGCCCTGGCTTCTACCACGGTTTTTTCCGTCATGGACGGCCCAAAGAATGTCATGCAGCTGCATCTCCGGCCAGCCCAGGACAAAAAGCCAATTTTCTGTCATGATTTTTTGTCATGGAAGTAGGACCCCACCACATCTATGATGATACCGGGTTTTGTCACAATTATCGTCATAGAAGTGTCATAGGTATGACAGAAAAAATTCTTTTGGCCCAAAATGTCACGGATGTGTCTTTTTTTGTAGTGTAGGCCTGTAGTAGTGTCCAAAACTGCATGTAGGCACTAACACGTTTTCTTCTTTTGCAGATAAGATTAGGACCATTGGTGGATAATATGATACAATATAACAATCACATCGAATGCCTAGCTCTGCATCCCTCGGAAATTACTTTGAACTCCTATCGAGGGACCTTACCGGAGATTATATCCGCCAGGTTCTTTGTTTTGAGAGCATAGGTGCTGAAGGTAATGAGTTTTGCCCTACATTTATTTCGCAAAAATGAATGGTTTGTTGATCAGCGCCGGCGCCTGCTGCAAAATGGAATAGGCTCTGAAAATGCTGAATTTCAATTTGGAACTTCAGATGGCAGAGTAATCGGAAGTCATCGTGTCGACCCCATACATGACTTCTCAATGGCTGACCCCTTTGCAAAAATTATGAGGTTTCGAAACTAGACTTAGAAGTGGTAATATTAGTTTGAACCTCTCTGATATCCATGTTCAGCAGATCAGTGCAAGCGTTTGCAGCTAATGAGCTGAATTTCATTTCTAATATCAGTTTGAACCTTGTAATCTTCAAATTTGAGCCATATAACTATGGAATTTGAACCTTGTAATATTTCGAGCTTTTGTGGTACAATCGTTGAAATGGCATCGTATGAGACTCATATATTGGTAGCACTATTTTGAACTTAATATGCAATGGTCTTAGATTTTATTTACCATTCTCGAATATGTTTAGCTTGTTGGTCTCACAGCACACGATCTGTATAACTAACTCGACTGCGATCTTCGACATTATTGCACACAGTTGGTTTCTTCAACCATGTGCCTTGTAGAGCACAGAATTAATTATCGCACTCAAGTTTCCATCATCACCCTTCTATGTAACTTTGACCTCATCACCCACGGGTAAAATTATGATCGAAGTCATTCCACACACTTTGTTTTTACAAAGCTTTTTGCCAATAAACGCCAATGATGTGTCCCTCTTCTAGCCGAGGTGTGGCCAAACTAGCCGAGCGGGAAGGCCAGCGAGGGAACAGGCTCACCGATGATACATTTGGCACCTCTTCAAGCCCACGCGTGGTCAAACGAAACGTGTGCAGTGCGGTGTTGTCAAGCGTGCACTGGAATCCTCCGCTATGAACGTCGTGACAAGACGTGACGATTACAGGTCAGCCGGCCCCCATTTATTACAGCGGTGATACGTCTCCGTCATATCTATAATTGTTTATTGTTTCATGTCAATATTATACAAGTTTTACATACTTTTGGCAACTTTTTATATGATTTATTGGACTAACCTACTGATCCAGTGCCAAGTGCCAGTTCCTGTTTTCTGTATGTTTTTCTATTGCAGAGTATCCATATCAAATGAAGTCCAGATGCAATGAAATTTTACGGAGAATTATTTTGGAATATTTGTGATTTTTAGGAGTTGGAATCACCGCAAACTGAGGCCCACATAGGGCACAATACACCAGGGTGAGCCAAAGGCCCCTGGCGCGTGGTGGTGGGTTGTGCCCACCTCATACGTCGGTTGGACCTCTACTTCGGGTGCAAGGAAGCTTATATCCGGAAAAAAATCATGTTAAAATCTCAGCACAAATAGAGTTACGGATCTCCGGGAATATAAGGAACGACTTTCGGCCAGATTTGGGGAACGCGAAATAGAAGAGAATAGAGAGGTAGATCCAATCTCGGAGAGGCTCTCGCCCCTCCCATGCCATGGAAGCCAAGGACCAGACGGGAAATCCTTCTCCCGCATAGGGAGGAGGCCAAGGAAGAAGAAGAAGGAGGGGAGCTCTCTCCCCCTCGCTTCCGGTTGCGTTGGAGTGCCACCGGGGCAACGATCGGGACGGCGATCTAGATCAACAATCTTGCTACCGTCAACACAAACTCTCTCTCTCCCTCTATGCAGCGGTGTAACACCTCTTCTCCCTAATGTAATCTCTGCATAAACATGGTGCTCAACTCCATATATTATTTCCCAATGATCTATGGTTATCCTATGATGTTTGAGTAGATCTGTTTTGTCCTGTGGATTAATCGCGATCTTGGTTGGTATGATTGTATATTTTATTTATGGTGCTGTCCTACGGTGCCCTCCATCTCGCGCAAACGTGAGGGGCCCTCTCTATAGGGTGTTGCAATATGTTCATGGTTTGCTTATTGTTAGTGTTGCGGGAGTGATAGAAACTTAAACGCAGATAGGTGGGCTATGGCGTATGGGAATAAAGAGGACTTGATACTTAATGCTATGGTTGGGTTTCACGACCTTAATGATCTTTACTAGTTGCGGATTCTTGCTAGAGTTCCAATCACAAGTGCATATGATCCAAGTAGAGAAAGTATGCTAGCTCATGCCTCTCCCTCATATAAAATTTCAAGAATGATTACCGGTACTTGTTATCGATTGCCTAGGGACAAATGACTTTCTAATTGACAAAAGCTATCCACTTTTATTACCTTGAAATTTTTCCGTAGTTTTATTCTCGCAAGTACTCGTAGTTTTATCCTTGCAAAATAGTTTCATACTTTTTTCCGTTAAAGCAAACGTCAAGCGTGCATAAAGTTGTATCGGTGGTCGATAGAACTTGAGGGAATATTTGTTCTACCTTTAGCTCCTCGTTGGGTTCGACGCTCTTATTTATCAAAAAAGGCTACAAATGATCCCCTATACTTGTGGGTTATCAAGACCTTTTTCTGGCGCCGTTGCCGGGGAGCAATAGCGTGGGGTGAATATTCTCGTGTATTCTTGTTTGCTTTATCACTAAGTAGTTTTTATTTTCTGTTCTGAGTTGTTCTCTATCTTTAGTTATGGATATGGAGCACGAAACACCGAAAAAATTAGTGGTAGTTGCTACTCATGGAGATGGGGAATCTCCTAAAACCCTCGATGCTCGTTATGTGGAAAATATTATGCACTACTTTGATAATCCTGAGAAAACCCCATTCAACTTGATAATGGGAGTAACATTGGATCAACGTGAATACTTTAGGGATTATTGCTTGACTCATAAAGGGAAATTGTTATGGGATCAAATTCATATGTTGCATTGGTATGCTTAGGATTTATGCCAGAGATATGATTATACTTGTTGCTCTAGGATGAATGCTCCACATCTTCCCTTTTCATGTGAATTTAATGATAATGAAACCTTGGCTTCTTATGCTATAGGTGTATATGATTACTATGATGTGGAACGAATAGAACAATTTGTTGCTTTTAAGGGTTCTTATGAAATTAAATCTTTGTTTGAAAAGTTTGAAGATTTTGATAATTCAGTTTATAGACCTGAAAATTTTGCTATCCTTAAATATTGCTATGATAATTATAAATACAATTCTGACATTGATTCATTTATTGAGAAAGTCTCCGTTGTGCAAGAAGAGACTAATATTTTGCAGGAGTCTTTGGAAGAAGGAATTGATGAAACGGTGAGCTCATTCGATGAAAAAGATGATGAGGAGATCGAAGAACAAATGGAGGAAGACCGGATTGATCACCCGTGCCCACCTTCTAGTGAGAGTAACTCTTCAACTCATACATTGTTTAATTTCCCTTCGTTCTTACCGAAGGATGAATGCCATCATAATTGCTATGATCCCGTTGATTCATTTGAAATATCCATTTTTGATGATGCTTTCTATGCTTGTGGCCATGATGCCAATTCAAATGATGCTTATGGAGATGAACTTGCTATTGTTCCTTATATTAAGAATGAAATTGTTGCTATTGCACCCACACATGATAGTCCTATTATCTTTTTGAATTCTCCCAACTACACTATATCGGAGAAGTTTGCTCTTGTTAAGGATTATATTGATGGGTTGCGTTCTACCGTTGCACATGATGATTTTGATGTATATAATATGCATTTGTTTTCTGCTCCTACTTGCAATTATTATGAGAGAGGAACTACATCTCCACCTCTTTATGTTTCCAACACGATAAAATTGCAAGAAACTACTTATACTATGTATTGGCCTTTACTTGATGTGCATGAATTGTTCTTGTATGACATGCGATGCATAGGAAGAGAGTTAGACTTAGTCATTGCATGATATATGTTGCTTTGTGCTCACTACTAAATGCCAAATCATTGTTAATTAAAATTGGCTTTGATATACCTTGGGATCCGGGTGGATCCATTACTTGAGCACTTTATGCCTAGCTTAATGGCTTTAAAGAAAGCGCTGCCAGGGAGACAACCCAGAAGTTTTAGAGAGTCATTTATTTCTGTTGAGTGCTTTTATATAGTTTAAAAACAAAAAATATAGAGGGGAACTTAAAACTTCACAAAAAGAAAAGTGAAAGTGAGATAGACGAGCATTGTGAAAGTGGGGGACGTCCTTGAACTTTGTTCATGCTCATGGAAACTTTGTGAATCTTAACTACAGAAAATTTTCAACAAAAATAATTATCCCCTTGTACAATTCCATTGTATTATAAAAATAATGTGCCAAGATTTGCCTTTAGGGTGTTTACATTGCTTGTTGGTTTGTGCGGTGCAAAACAGAAACTTTGGTTGTAGTGTGCGATTTTACATTTTTTACTGGAACATAAAATGGTTCTGAAAATTTTTGCACTGTCTTTCTATACAAATTGTTTATTTTTCCTAATTTTTTCAGAATTGTTGGAGTACCAGAGGTATGGTGAATGTACAGATTACTACAAACTATCCTGTTTAAGACAGACTCTGTTTTTGATGCATTGTTGTGACGCCCCAAGACCGGAGCTTCAGATGCCTTCCATGATTTTCGAGATTCGTCGTGTGATTTGTTTGGTTCGTTGCATTCATTTTTGCATCATGTGCATTGCACCATGTCATGTTGCAACCTTTTTAAAACTCAACTAAATAAATTGTATGGGTCTTCGATCCATTTAAATCGAGGGAAATTCACATGGTGAAATTCTCTTTAAAACATATCCTCCCAATATATTAGGGAGCTATAATGAATATTCCATTAATTTGGAATTGACCATAACACACGTGCAAAGCAAACCCCACGCCTTTTCTGCTTTGAGTTGATCTCCAAACCTTGTCGATAATTCTTTCTCCTTTTCTGTGAAGCTCCTCCAAAAGTTTCAACATTTTTGGACCTTCCCAAACCTCACTTCCTATTCAAATCATTTGGAATTAATTTCAAATGAGTTTGAATTCAACTTGAACCGCATGCCCACTTCTATTTTTCTGGGATCAAGCTCATTTTTGCGAGTCCGGGGAAATTATCCCCATGCGCAAAATCCTTCCCTAGCCCTCTCCTTATTTTCCTCTCTCGGTTTTCGTTTCTCCTAAAGGAAACAAGAGAGAGAAGAGAAAGCCCATCAGCCAGGCCACTGGCCACTTCCCTCTCTACTGGGCCGGCCTCTAAGACCCATCCATAGGCCCAGCCGCGCCCCTGCTTAACCCTAGCCTCTCTCGAACCCATGGCATCTCCCTGGTATCCCTCAAGCGCCCCCAATCATGCACGCATCGAGCCAGGGAGAGCCCTGCTCGATACCCTCCTCCCTCGATGCGCCGGCAGGGAGAGAAAGAGCAGCGCCTCGCCTCCCCGTCGACCATGTCGCCTCCAGACCACCAGCCGGCCACCGGAGCCCGCTCGCCGCCGCCGGCCTTCGCCTCGCCGTGCTGCCCCAGGACGTCACTCCCCTGCCGTCTCCGGGGCCGCACCACCGGAGCTGCTCCTTCCCCGCGACCCCGAGCCCCAAGCGCCGCCTCGTCTCCTCTGCTACGCCCGCACCTCACCTGCGACTTCTCCGCGCCTTCGACCTCCATCGCGCCTCCCTACTTCATCCGGCCGCCGCGCCGCCTTGAGCTCGTCATCCTCGACCTCCATGCCCTCCCGGAGTCCCTCGCCCGCTGCTGCACGGTCCAGCCTACTGCTTCCCTTCCGCTGCCATGGTTCGATGAGATGCATGTTTAGATGTTGTATTTGCCCATGAACGTTAGTTTTTCCCTCGTTTGACACCGCTGTCGACCCATGGGACACCCCGGTATCCGGGAGCACCCCAGCATCCTTGCATGACACACTCCCGTCACTTTTCCTTTTGCACCGGAATCTCCATGACCTACTGGAACCGATATGTTGCCATGGCATCATTTTCGAATTCGTTGCTGCGGCACCCCTTTCGTTTCCGCCATGATGGCAAATGCTTCATAACATGCTCTTATCAACATTTTCAAAAATATTGCATAAAACTTGCATATGTCATCCGCATCATGATAACAATATTTAAAAAGTTTAAAAATGGTGTTTGCATGAAAATTGCTAAATGATATGGGGATTTTTCCGGATTTGTTGTTTGTTATATCCGGCTCCAACTAAATAATTGATGTGGTGTTTTGTCAATATGCAACCTGTTGCATATTGAGCTCCACTTAACTTGTAGTTTTATTTGTGCACTTTGCCATGCCATGTTTCATTAAACCAGACATGCATCATACTTGTTTGTGCATCATGCCATGTTTATGCTTGTGTGTCATGTTGCTTGCTTCTTTCCGGGTTGCTTCTCTCGTTAGCTTCGGTTTTGTTCCAAAGTTGTGAGGATCCGTTCGACTATGTCTGTTTGTCATCTTCATGGACTCGTTCTTCTTTCATGCGGGATCTCAGGCAAGATGACCATACCCTCGAAATCACTTCTATCTTTTCTTGCTAGTTGTTCGCTCTACCGCTATGTCGCGCTACCTACCACTTGTTTATCATGCCTCCCATATTGCCATGTCAAGCCTCTAACCCATCGTCCTAGCAAATCGTTGTTTGGCTATGTTGTCGCTTTTGCTCAGCCCCTCTTATAGCGTTGCTAGTTGTAGGTGAAGTTGAAGTTGGTTCCATGTTGGAACATGGATATGTTGGGATATCACAATATCTCTTATTTTAATTAATGCATCTATATACTTGGTAAAGGGTGGAAGGCTCGGCCTTATGCCTCGTGTTTTATTCCACTCTTGCCGCCCTAGTTTCCTTCATACTGGTGTTATGTTCCTTGATTTTGTGTTCCTTACGCGGTTGGGGAGTTATGGGCCCCCTTGACAGTTTGCTTTGAATAAAACTCCTCCACCAAGGCCCAACCTTGGTTTTACATTTGCCTAACAACCTATACCTTTCCCTTGGGAGTAATTAACCCGAGGATCATCTTTATTTTAACCCCCCCCCCCCGGGCCAGTGCTTCTCTAAGTGTTGGTCTGAATCGAGCTGCTTGTGGGGCCACCTCGGGGAAACTTGAGGGCTGGTTTTACTCGTAGCTAGTCTCATCCGGTGTGCCCCTGAGAACGAGATACGTGCGACTCCTATCGGGATTGTCGGCACATCGGGCGCCTTTGCTAGTCTTGTTTTACCATTGTTGAAATGTCTTGTAACCGGGATTCCGAGACTAATTGGGTCTTTCTGGGAGAAGGAATATCCTTCGTTGACCGTGAGAGCTTGTGATGGGCTAAGTTGGGACACCCCTGGAGGGTATAAACTTTCGGGAGCCGTGCCCGCGTTATGTGGCAGATGGGAATTTGTTAATGTCCGGTTGTAGATAACTTGACACTTGACTTATTAAAATGCATCAACCGCGTGTGTAGCCGCGATGGTCTCTTTTCGGCGGAGTCCGGGAAGTGAACACGGTTCTTGTGTTATGATTGTGTGTAAGTAGTTTCAGGATCACTTCTTGATCACTTCTAGCTTACGACCGTTGTGTTGCTTCTCTTCTCGCTCTTATTTGCGTATGTTAGCCACCATATATGCTTAGTGTTTGCTGCAGCTCCACCTCATTACCCTATCCTACCCATAAGCTTAAATAGTCTTGATCTTGCCGGTGTGATATTGCTGAGTCCTCGTGACTCACTGATACTTCCAAACAGTTGCAGGTGCCGATGAAACCAGTGCAGGTGACGCAACCGAGCTCAAGTGGGAACTTGATGAAGATCTTGGTCGTTGTTATGTTTCTTTTCTGGATGATCAGTAGCGGAGCCCAGTTGGGACGATCGGGGATCTAGCATTTGGGGTTTATCTTCCTTTTCTGTTGGATTTGACCGTAGTCGGTCTTTGAGTGTATTTGGATGATGTATGAATTATTTATGTATTGTGTGAAGTGGCGATTGTAAGCCAACTCTTTATCCCTTTCTTATTCAGTACATGGGATTGTGTGAAGATTACCCCTCTTGTGACAAAACTACCATGCGGCATTGGGGAGGAGAGGCAAGAGCTCAAGCTTGGGGATGCCCAAGGCACCCCAAGTATATATTCAAGGAGACTCAAGCGTCTAAGCTTGGGGATACCCCGGAAGGCATCCCATCGTTCTTCAACAAGTATCGGTATGTTTTCGGTTTCGTTTCGTTCATGTGATATGTGCAAATCTTGGAGCGTCTTTTGCATTTAGTTTTCATTTTTATTTTATGCACCATGCTGGTATGGGATAGTCCATGGTTGATTTATAGAATGCTCATTGCACTTCACTTATATCTTTTGAGTGTGGCTTTATAGAATGCTTCATGTGCTTCACTTATATCATTTAAAGTTTGGATTGCCAGTTTCTCTTCACATAGAAAACCGTTGTTTGAAGAATTCTCTTTTGCTTCGCTTATATTTGTTAGAGCATGATCTTTTATAGAAAGAATTAAACTCTCATGCTTCTCTTATATCTATTTAGAGAGCCAAAAGGAATTGGTCAATTGCATGGTTAGTCATAAAATCCTACATAAAGCTTATGGATCATTGAATATGATATGTTTGATTCCTTGCAATATTTTTGCGATATAGAGATGGAATATGTGGGAGGTACTAGTAAAAGGTTGTGGTTAGTAAGAATATTGGTGTTAAGGTTTGTGATTCCCGAAGCATGCACGTATAGTCTCTCTTTATGCTATGATGTTGGAGCATGATTTATTATTGATTGTCCTCCTTATGAGTGGCGGTCGGGGACGAGCGATGGTCTTTTCCTACCAATCTATCCCCCTAGGGGCATGCGTAGTATTACTTTGCTTCGAGGGCTAATAAACTTTTGCAATAAGTATATGAGTTCTTTATGACTAATGTGAGTCCATGGATTATACGCACTCTTACCTTTCCGCAATTTGCTAGCCTCTACGGTACCGTGCATTGCCCTGTCTCACATCGAGACATGGTGCAAACTTCGCAGGTGCATCCAAACCCCATGATATGATACGCTCTACCACACATAAGCTTATTATATCTTCCTCAGAACAGTCACTATACCTACCTATTATGGCTTTTCCATGGCCATTCCGAGATATATTGCCATGCAACTTCCACCGCTTCTGTTGATGACTTGAGCATTCATTGTCATATTGCTTTGCATGATCATATAGCTGACATAGTAGTTGTGGCTCAACCACCGTTCATCATTTCTCATACATGTTTCGCTATATCATTGCCAGAGGCATTCATATATAGTCATACTTTGTCATAGGTATCGAGTTGTAATTTTTATCTTCTTTTGAGTTATAAGTAAACAGAAGTGTGATGATCATCATTATTCATTTTTAGAGCAGTGCCCTGGTGAGGAAAGGATGATGGAGACTAGGATTCCCCCACAAGTCGGGATGAGACTTCAGACAATGAGAGCGAAAATATATGAAAAAAAGAAAAAAATAAATAAAAAGAGAGAAGGGGCATTGTTAGTATCCTTTACCACACTTGTGCTTCAAAGTAGCACCATGTTTTCCATTTGGAGTGTCTCCTATGTTGTCACTTTCATATACTAGTGGGAATATTTCATTATAGGATTAGATGCACACCCACTTAGTTTTCATATTGAGCTTTCATGCACTTATAGCTCTTACTGCATTCGTTGCATGGAAATCCCTACTCCTCGCATTGATATGGATTGATGGGCATCTCCATAGCCCATTGGTTAACCACATCGATGTGAGACTTTCTATTTTTTTTCTTTATATTTATCCCTATCCTTATACTCTATTCCACACGTAGTGCTATATCCATGGCTTGCTCCCATGTATTGTGTGAGAGTTGAAAAAACTGAAGCGCGTTAAAAAGTATGAACCAATTGCTCGGCTTGTCATCGGGGTTGTGCATGATAAATACTTTGTGTTAAGACAGAGCATGACAAGACTATATGATTTTGTACGGATAGCTTTCTTTAGCATTGATATTTTGAAAGACATGATTGTTTGTTGGGATGCCTGAGTATTGATATCTTTATGTCAAATTATAGACTATTTCTTTGAATCACTCATGTCTTAATATTCATGCCATGATTAGATATATGATCAAGTTTATGCTAGGTAGCATTCCACATCAAAAATTATCTTTTTTATCATTTACCTGCTCGAGGACGAGCAGGAATTAAGCTTGGGGATGTTGATATGTCTCCGTAGTATCTATATTTTTTGATTGTTTCATGACAATATTATACAAGTTTTACATACTTTTGGCAAATTTTTATATGATTTATTGGACTAACCTATTGATCTAGTGCCAAGTGCCAGTTCTTGCTTTTTGCATGTTTTTTGTATCGCAGAGTATCCATATCAAACGAAGTCCAAATGCAATTAAATTTTATGGAGAATTATTTTGGAATATTTTTGATTTTTGGGAGTTGGAATCACCGCAAATGGAGGCCCACACGGGGCACAATACACCAGGGCGCAACAAAGGCCCCTGGTGCGCGGTGGTGGGTTGTGCCCACCTCGTACGTCAGTTGGAGCTCTACTTCGGGCACAAGGAAGCTTATATCCGGGAAAAATCATGTTAAAATCTGAGCGTAATCAGAGTTACGGATCTCCAGGAATATAAGAAACGGTTTTTGGCCAGATCTGGGGAACGCTAAACAGAAGAGAACAGAGAGTGAGATCCAATCTCGGAGGGCCTCTCGCCCCTCCCATGCCATGGAATCCAAGTAACAGAGGGGAAATCCTTCTCCCACCTAGGGAGGAGGCCAATGAAGAATAAGAAGGAGCGGGGTTCTCTCCCCCTCGCTTCCGGTGGCGCCGAAGTGCCACCGGGCAACGATCGGGACGGCGATCTACATCAACAATCTTGCTACCGTCAACACCAACTCTCTCTCCCTCTATGCAGCGGTGTAACACCTCTTCTCCCTGCTGTAATCTCTACTTAAACATGGTGCTCAACTCTATATATTATTTTCCAATGATCTATGGTTATCCTATGATGTTTGAGTAGATCCGTTTTGTCCTGTGGATTAATTGTGATCTTGGTTGTTATGATTGTATATTTTATTTATGGTGCTGTCCTACGGTGCCCTCCATCTCGCGCAAATGTGAGGGGTCCTCGCTGTAGGGTGTTGCAATATGTTCATGGTTTGCTTATTGTCAGTGTTGCGAGAGTGATAGAAACTTAAACGCGGATAGGTGGGCTATGGCTTATGGGAGTAAAGAGGACTTGATACTTAATGCTATGGTTGGGTTTGACAACCTTAATGATCTTTAGTAGTTGCGGATGCTTGCTAGAGTTCCAATCATAAGTGCATATGATCCAAGTAGATAAAGTATGTTAGCTCATGCGTAGGGACAAATGACTTTCTTATTGACAAAAGCTATCCATTTTTATTACCTTGCAATTTTTCTGTAGTTTTATTCTCGCAAAGTACTCGTAGTTTTATCCTTGCAAAATAGTTTCATACTTGTTTCCGGTAAGGCAAACGTCAAGCATGCGTAGAGTTGTTCGGTGGTCGATAGAACTTGAGGGAATATTTGTTCTACCTTTAGCTCCTCGTTGGGTTCGACACTCGTATTTATCAAAAAAGGCTACAAACGATCCCTTATACTTGTGGGTTATCAAGCGGCCATTTAACCCTTGTGTCTCTTCAACATTTCGATCGTGCCCCACCATTGCAAGAAGCACACCCACCGCGAGAAATTCTTAGAGGGTATCCTACGCGGCTCCAATGGCGCTCCGAGCGGCTGCTGACGACGAGCAGCAGTTCACCATGCATGCCGTGGTGGACACACATAGAAGGTTCACGGACCTCTCTATGGTGTACACCAATGACCCGGTCTGGGTGGAGCACTCCATCCACATCATGGAGATGTTGCTTGCTGAGGAGAATACACCCGCACTCGTGCCGGGTCTCGTACCAAGGTCATCCTCGCCTAGATGTGTGTGCGCCACCACGTCCTCGTCTACCACTACTTCCTGGCCACAAGGCCTTGCGATCGTTTCGCCAGGTTTGTCAACAGCCCCCACTACATGTTTGCTATGATGGACATCACCAATGATGTAAAGGCGCTCGAGAATTCGGGCATCGCCTGCCAGAATCGTGTCGACATCCAGGGCCAATACAAGATCTGGGGGAGCAAGGAGGCTGAGAAGGACACACTGGTTCACCTCACCAAGGCCATCATCGACCCCTACTAGAAATACATGAAGGATTCCTGCAACAAGGACAAGCATGCCTGGCACTTGGCCAGGATGGAGATACTCGACAAAGCTTGCGTCGTGTACGTGGCCAAGGAGGCGTACACGAGCTACGACATGTATAGGCGGATCATTGACATGAGGAAGTGCCTCCTTCCCCAAAACGGCCAGGGATCCAGCCGGAAGCAGAGCAATGGCATGCGTCGTTGCAACAATAAGTAGATGATTAGATCCTCGTTTATCCTAGTTTAGTATGCATGCACTAGTACACGTCGGTGCTATACAAACGGTTTTTAACCCTTTTCCGCAACGGCATTTGGAACCGTCGCCTAGTGAGTGATGGCGATAGGGGGGTCCTTCCCACACAACCCAGAAACCGTCGGGGATATGCCCTCCTGGCACACACACTCGGCAAAATGAGGTCATGTGCGACCGGTGAGCGCTCAAATACGGAAATACGTATAGTAGAGCTAAAAATACAATTATACAGGCGAAATTGTTTCCGGTCGCCAATACATCCCACACAGTCAGTCCCCGCTAAACGTTTCCGTTCGTATGTACATCCCACACAGTTGCTCCAATGAGAACATTTCCGTTCACATGTAGATCACACACATTTTTTCCCGTTAAATCGTTTGTGATAGTGTTGCCATTGCACACGATATTAACAATTTTATCGTTTGCGTTATTGAATGCATCACACACGGTCCGTAGAAGAAACTGTGTGGCAAAGGCTGTCCACCAGACACATTCTTTATGTGGTAAACGTTTGCGCAAGGTGGCCTAACGCAAACAGTTTTCAAGAGAAAGTCGTGTGTGATTGTTCATTGAACCAACACGGTTTATTCCCAGAAATTGTGTGCGCTGCCTGAGGTCATCGCCCACGGTATTTTTTCAACAACCATTTGCAATAGCAAAACCCAATTAGCAGGCTAATTGCCCTATTATTAATAATCCATTTATTAATCTAATTGACATTCATATTAAGCACATAATATATTTCATTTCCATATTAAGGAAGCAGAATTTCATAATTCAAATACATCAGAGTACAACATGATATAGCTTCAGCACTCAGCTACCCCATTACACAACTGCACCAGCACCATGTTTCACATGAAACATGTAGAACCTTTCGAAATTAGCATCATAGACGGTATATAGACAGATGCATCTCATCTGGAAAACTATTGAAGCGGAAGGAGGATATTGAGCCTTCATTCATGTTGAAGGTCTTTGCAACTTTAGGCCAGTGCCTGTGGATGATTGATCGTACGTCCTCCGTCCTCTTCAGGAACACTTCAATATTGAACCATGGGTGTTGTATGAAAACCTTCCTCGCCTCCTCACCATAGAGGTGGTTTGAGAGGTAATCATCAGTGAATTGCTTTGGAAAGGCCTGAAAACAAGGATGTGCATAAATATCTTCTCTATATTGGAAATGGGGCAAAGGAATAAAAAAAGGTAAGGTATAATAGTTAGTACCATCTTGTAGTGAACTGATGTCTTTTTCATTGTGCACACAAAGATCTTGTTTGTTTTTTGTCGCTAATTTCTTTATCCTAACAATCTTTCTGAGTTTCTTGATTTGATTGATATTCATGGACAACTCATTTCCCCATATGCAAAAAGAGTCGAACAATGGGTCAAAACCACTGACAACAGGACCTACATGTGCAAGACCAAATTGTTAAAAACCTAAATATTAGAATGGTTCCTGCAATTGCACAATAATGCTATTAGACAACGGACCATGCACGTGCTAACCTCGATTGTAAACCTCAATGCTTCCCATTGTTTCCCTGCAACACATATAAGGTAGTATCAGGTTAAGTAAAGGGTTCGCATGCTATCAGTAAAATATGTTGATGAAAAATAAGCACATTGCAGATTCATCGGATTAATTCAAGCCACATGGAAAACCCATTTATCCAAACCAAGCATGATTAAGAACTAGGAAATATAGCACTTGTATATGTTTCTCATGTATTAAGTGCAGCCAAATTCGATTTATTCCTCACATGCACAACAATACAAAATTCTACCAATGACAATTGGACATCGCATTGCAGAATTGAACTAAGCAGTTAACTAAACACCACAACAAATGAACCAAACATTAACTGAGCACCACATTGCACAATATAACATACTCCTAATAGAAGATCAAACAGTTAACCAAACCAAGCATGCTTAACAACTTGGAAATATAGCAATTGTATTTGTTTCTCGTGTATTTACTATAGCCAAATTCAATTTATTCCTCACCTGGTATACAATAACAGAATGCACCCACAACTATTGAACATCGCATTGCAGAATTGAATCAAATAGTTAACTAAACACCACAACACAATTGAACCAAACGTTAAGTGAGCACCACATTGCACAATGTATAACCAAACCAAGCATGCTTGACAACTTGGAAATATAGCAATTGTATTCGTTTGTCATGTACTTTGTAAAGATAAATTCGATTTATTTCTCACATGGAAGACAATACAAAATTGAAGCCTGAAGAATTGAACATCACATTTGCATAGTTGAACCAAACAGTTAACTGAAGATGACAACTAATTAACAAAATAGTTAATAAGTGAGCACCACACTACACGACATATAGAACATATACACTAGAGCAACAGATTGCATGGTAAAATTAGATAGCACAATTCACTAGAATTTGTGAAGGAAAGGCAAGAGCAGCACACGTAACGGGTAAACCGAGCATGCTTAACCGGTGTAGCTAGCAAATGGCAAGGTGATCCTCCAAGATCTAGGGGTCGTCATGAATAGCAGCCATTGTGACCTCATCCGTGCGTGCAGCCGGGATTTTCTTCTCCCCTGCCAAATGCTCCTTGAGATCCTGGCTATACTGTGTGCACCATGGCTTAGGGCGGCGCTTATTTGGTGGAGGGGTCGGTGATTTGGGTGGAAGGTGCCGCGCTCGCGCCGGCGGTCGGGGCATGTGGGATGTGGAAGGATGAGGAGGATGGGGGTCGGGTGTGGATTACCTGCCTGGATAGACTAGGCCGAGCAGCGTGAAGGAGGTCGCCGGGGTGGAGGCGGCACTGCAAGCAAGGAGTGAAGGTTTCAACTTGGAAAGGAAGGCGGAAATAGGGGAAATGTGGCTTTTGGTAAGGGGGGCAGGGAGGTAGATATTTCCGCAGAAGCCAAAAATTTGGAATCGCTTCAGCAAAAAAACTGGCGCGCAAAGTATCATCAGACACAGTCCCTTATTCAGAACTGTGTACGATATGTGAACATCACAAACGATTCAGATAGCTTAACCCGTGTGTGATGAGTTTGAATGTCAAAAAAAATTGTTCGAATTTCCATGGTTACAGTGGTCATCGGCGTCATTGCATAATTTGGGTACACAAAGGAGACTACAGCACACCCACACTTCTTAATCGAGCAAGTTCACCAATTAAACAGAGCTAGCTAACCTAAACATTTCTCTAACAAATTAAAGACCGCCGCTCTTAATTAAACAAAACAAAGAGTACTACGACGGCTGGTGCTCGTCGATCTCCGTCGCTGCCTCCATGTCCAGCTCGCGCCCGACGGTCTCCTGGGGAAGGGGCTCCATGGCATCCATCGCACCATACTCGGCAAGCATCTCGCCATCCGTGTCTGCCATCTCTTTGGAAAAGGCCGCCACGAGGTGGGCGTGGGAATCCATGATCTGGGCTTGGACGGGCTCCATTGTTGCAAGGTATGCAGCAGAGGAACGGACGACTACTCAAACGCTCTCGGTGATTGCCAGCTCTTCGGCCGTGGGTTGCCGACCGTTGTCGGAGAAGCTTCGTTCGATTTGCGCGGTGACCGCCACGAGCTGGGCATGGGTGGCCTCGACATGGTCATGGGCGGGCTCCATCAGGGCTAAGGCCTCCGCTGCGGAATGGAGAGCTGTTGTGCCGCTCTTGCCAGTTGCTATCCCCGAGGCAGATCACTACACCACGACAAAACTTTAAGGACAATCAACTGCCGGGAAAGGTTAAGAATTCATGTCACCAATACTGCCGGCAAAGATTTATCTGCCGGGAAAAAATTTACAGGGCGTGCTATCTGCCGGCAAAAGCTAACATTGGAGGGCAGTGTCTCTGCTGGCATCTTTAGGGTCGGCCCATCTGCCCTGAAAAGTAAATGAGGGCAGAAGCATTGCCCGTATGCACGTTGGTGGGCCTGAAATTTTTTGGCCCAAAAAGCGCGTGAGGCAGCCGCGGGAGATGCGAACGATAGAAGTCACTGGAAGCACCATGCAACCCTAACCTTCGCCAGATCCATTCCCCACCTCTCATTCCCTCAGCCGCCGCACTCTCCATCGACATGGTCATCGCGCTACAAGCAGCACCGTTGCCTCCCAATGTTGCCGCCCCGGATCCCCCACCCACGCCGCTGTCGCCGCCCTCGCATCCCCCAACCATGCCACCGTCTTCGCATACCCCATCCACGCCATCGTCGGAGGTCAACGGCGAGTTTGGAAGCGACCTCCGCGAACCGCCTGGCGATCTCGCCTCCGTCCACAGCACACAGTCGATATTGCGGCAGCAGGTTCATTCACCATAGCCGCTGCGCTGGTGGGGTGAGCCTGGCCTTACCTGCCGTTCAAATCTCGTTGCCTATGGTGTGCCCCCGCCACCGCGGGCTGTCCTACAGGCCCCACCACCTCTCTATTATTCTGCTTTCCTCAGCATGTGTCTGTACGCTACTCCCTCTTCTACCTTTTTGTTCCTCTGTTATGCAAACTGAGTGGTTCAAATAAAGTTTATTCTAGAGAAATTTGCTGGATGATAACTCTGTACTAAATGCATGTGTTCTGTTTTAGCCTCTCTCTGCTTCTTATTTAAATCAAATCCCCACTACAGCTATAGCTTAATCAATCAAATTCATATGTCCTGTTTAGAATTTCTGCAGTGATGAAAGTCCTTTCAATTCTGGCTTCGTTGCCTTAGAACAAATAATAATTCTAGTTGTTGTTCAGATATTTTTCTTACAATTCTGCATATACAGAGAGCCAATAGATGTGACTAAATATGGGCTTTTGTGGATCTGCTATTCTTGGTTGTTCAGAAATGCATGGCTCAAGTTTGCTCTGTCTAGAAGCTTTGCAATTCTGCATATGCAGGGAGCCAATAGATGTGACCGAATCCGGGTCTTTGTGGGCTGCTATTTTTGGTTGTTCAGAAATGCGTGGATAAAGTTTGCTCTGACTAGAAGCTGGTACTGGAAAATGCCGATGTGGCCAGATGACTTTTTGTCAATTGAGTTAGAGTTAGCTAGCATAAATATTTTGCTCTCAAATGCAGTTCTTTAGTTATACTTAATGACACATTTTGTGCCATGGTGTGTTTGTGGGATACTGAGATGTCGTGTTGCTTTCATTGTGTAAATAAGATGGTCGGGAGCTTGTAAAACTGCATGGCATACCTGATGTTTGGATACATGATTTTGTAGTTTGCTCCCTCCCTGAAAGTACATGATCTCATTAAATTATCTACATTTAACATGACAAGCTCTGGAATAAGCGTAATGAATTGATGTGATTAGTATAAATAACATGATTTGTTTTAGAATAAGAGGTAATGCACAGATAACATGCATGCTTCTTAGACTGGCTTGTGTATTTTGCTATTATGACTCTATATACATGGTTCGTAAAGTTCTTTTATCTTGCTATTATGAAAGTGATATGCCTTTTAATGATGTGATGCAGTTGTAGTGGCGAAATATGGTACAAGACGGAATGGAAAGAAAACTCTTGTGCTTGAATGGAGCGGAAGCGGATGTTATTGGGGTCAGTGTCACCGTCAAGAGGGTGCTTTTTTGGCTCACTACTAAAGGAAAATGGTGAGTTGCTACTAGAGTAAAACTATCATATTTGTTCTTATTTTTTCCAGAAAAGGAAAAAATGCTCCAGGTGCATGGTGAGGATGGACACCAAGATTGGCTTCCTCTCGCCAGCATGCACTAGGGCTTTGAGGAGCATGAAGTATTGCTGCCTCATGTTGCTATTGCTAGATTAATTTTTGTAAGTTCTATATTGACTTTTTATGATAAAGGGTTACTATTATAGTGCAATTATTGTAGGTGGTTTAGTATGTTGGCACCTGGTTAGGATTAACATAACATTTATTGTCTCTAATACTACACTACTTGATCTTTCTAGTGTTAGTTTGGGTTTGCATACCATCTATCCCATGTTTACATGATTGTTATCTTGAAAAATATGGATTTTTTATGTGAAGAAGCATTAGTGCATTTTAGGACTCGACGAGTTGTGTGGCCTTGGAAAAAATTGGCCCCCTCGCGTTGGTGTGTTTCTTGCTTTCTTGTGTGTATTTTTCCAAGACGAAGGTTTGGTGACTGATCTGCTTGGTATGTGCAAGCTATTCTGGAACATAAATACTTGTGAGATGTCGTAATTGGTTGCTTCTTTTTTTCAGGTTACTGTGTACTACTCTTGCACTCACAATTTTAGAGACGTGTGTTTTGCAAGCTAAAAGGATCTATTGCTAGAATCGAAGTAAGTTTTTGTACATTTTAATATCTACCTGATGAAGTAGCACTCTAGGATGGATCAGTATCTAACTGAAATCAGATGTTATATTTCGTGATGTTACATTTGCAGGACATATTCCCATGTATGTATGTATGCATGATGGATTGTTGCCCTTTTGGCTGTGAGGTAGTACTGAACTTGTGAGCCTACAAATGTATTTGTATGTATGTTGTGATGTAGTACTAAATGTATATCTATGTATGTATGATGTGATGTAGTACTGGACTTGTGAACCTACAAATGTATACCTATGTATGTATGCAAACATGATGTATTGTTGAGATATATTATGATGAAACTTTAATTACCCTACATGTGTGATGTTCAATGTATACATTGTATTCTAGATTATGGTACAAAATTAAGTTGAGAAATGATAGGTTGAACTCGAAGGGGATATTTGTGTTGGCAGTGTACTTAATTAAGGGCACATCCACTGCTAGGAATTCTACTATATGCCCGGGATTGTCTGCCTCCCGAGAAAAATCTATTTGCTGGGAGTACTTCTAACTGTCGGCAAAGCTTTAACTATGAAGGTCAGTGGAACTGCCGGGGTTTCCTCTAACTACCAGGAATGGTTTTTCCTGACAGGACTTTCAAGGGCAGTTTGTAAATGCCGGCAAAAGCTATTCCCGGGAGTTTTTTTGCCTCTACTAGCTAGTTTTCCCAGCAGATAAGGTGACTCCTAAGTTTTGTCATGGTGTAGTGGATGTTGCTGCCGCCACCTGAGAAGCAACAAAGGCCGTTTGGGCTGCATTGGTTGCCCAGTTGTAGATTGGGGCCGTGCTCATGCACCTTGTTAGCACGCGCATGGCGGCTGCGGCCGCGCTCTCGCCGGAGTGGGCCACCGAAGTTGCCCTCACGACGCGGGTCCATGTGCCCATCTTTCACCGGCGACGATTGAAACACTGAAATGATATTTGGGGAGCGAGCTAGCATGCTTGAGACGCCAACGCACCTTCTCGTGTAAGCCATAGGCGTACTATACACCGACGGTGCTCTGGGCTATTTTGTGTTGCATCTCACACGGTTGGTCATAATAAACCGTGTGTGATCTACTTGATTTTTCATCTTCATTTGAATTACATAATGGGGTCACAGCGGTAATGGACATTGTTTGAATTACTAGACCTTTTATCTGTAGTGAACATCCAACTATATGTGTGTCATAAAAGAATTGGAATTATCCAGGGTTCGTTTGAACATTTTATACATTAAATTGGTTTTCTAGCCATTTCAGGTGCACAATTCAAAATTAAACTACATGCACATGCTCTGGTGCACCAACATGGGTTCTAAAATCATATATGTGTCCATGGGTTTATGCTTATGTCCCATGCAAGAAATGGGGATGAAATTCGAACACCATGGCACCGTGGCTCTCCGGCAAATGTCGACGTACTTGCTTTTCTAATTCTAGTAAATCCAAAATGCGTCCGAAATTCATGAAACCTGGCATGCTATCATGGAGCGGCATCAACATGTCATGGTAAAAATTTTGTCCTATTTGGGGCAGGTTTGGGTATAAGCTTCTCATAAACCAGAGCTTGTCACAACAAGTGTGATGGTTTCAGTAGGGAACGTGCCACCTTTGGGGATGAAACAATATCCGTTGCCTCTTGATTTCAAAAAAATTTCCTAGTGTCAACATAGAACAACAGGAGTGTTGTGTCAATTTTTGGGGTTTTTTGGGGTTCATTTGGACATTTTTATGCATTAATTGAGTTTTCAATGCATTTATATGCATAATTCAAATTTGAACTACATGCACATGCTCTAATGCATATAAATTGGTTGAAAATTCAAATCTGTGTCCTTGGTTGCATGCTTAGGTCCCATGCAAGAAATGGGAATGAATGTCAAGCACCCTGCCACCATCACTCGGCCGCAAACATTGAGATACCTGGTTTTTAAATTCTAGTAAATCCAAAGCTCGTCTGAAATTCATGAAACTTGGCATGCTATCATGGAGCGGCATCAACATGTCGTGGTAAATTTTTTTTCCAATTTGGGGTAGGTTTGGGTATATGCTTCTCACAAACCAGAGCTTCTCACAACAAGCCTGATGGTTTCGGTAGGGAACGTTTCACCTTTCTGGACGAAACGATACCCATTGCCTCTTCTCGATTTCAAATTTTTTCCTAGTGTCAACATAAAACAACAGGAGTGTTGTGTTAATTTTGGGGATTTTTGGGGTTCGTTTGGACATTTTTATGCATTAATTGAGTTTTCAATGCATTTATGTGCATAATTCAAATTTGAACTGCATGCACATGCTCTAATGCATATAAATTGGTTGAAAATTCAAATATGTGTTCTTGGTTGCATGCTTAGGTATAATGCAAGAAATGGGAATGAATGTCAAGCACCCTGCCACTGTCACTCGGCCGCAAACATTGAGATGCATGGTTTTTAAATTCTAGTAAATCCAAAACGCATCTGAAATTCATGAAACTTGGCATGCTATGATGGAGCGGCATCAACATGACGTGGTACAAATTCTGTCCCATTTGGGGCAGGTTTGGGTATATGCTTCTCACAAACCGGAGCTTCTCACAACAAGCATGATGGTTTTCGGTAGGGAACGTCCCACCTTTGGGGACGAAACAATATCCATTGCCTCTTATTGCTATCAATTTTTTTTCTCGTGTCAACATAGAACAACAGGAGTGTTGTGTGAATTTTTGTGATTTTTCGGGGTTTGTTTGGACATTTTTATGCATTAACTGAGTTTTCAATGCATTTATGTGCATAATTCAAATTTGAACTACATGCACATGCTCCAGTGCATATAAATTGGTTCAAAAAACAAATATGTGTCCTTGGGTGCATGCTTAGGTCCCATGCAAGAAATGGGAATGAACTTCAAACACCAGGGCACTGTTGATTGCCGGCAAAACATTGAGATACCTGGTTTTTAAATTCTAGTAAATCCAAAACTCGTCTGAAATTCATGAAACTTGGCATGCTATCATGGAGCGGCATCTACATGCTGTGGTAAAAAAATTGTCCCATTTGGGGCAGGTTTGGGTATATGCTTCTCACAAACCAGAGCTTCTCACAACAAGCATGATGGTTTCGATAGGGAACGCCCCACCTTTGGGGATGAAACGATGTCCGTTGCCTCTTATTGCTTTCAAAATTTTCCTCGTGTCAACATAGAACAACAGGAGTGTTGTCTCAATTTTTGTGATTTTTCGGGGTTCGTTTGGACATTTTTATGCATTAACTGAGTTTTCAATGCATTTGTGTGTATAATTCAAATTTGAACTACATGCACATGCTCCAGTGCATATAAATTGGTTGAAAAATCAAATTTGTGTCCTTGGGTGCATGCTTAGGTCCCATGCAAGAAATGGGAATGAATTTCAAACAACAGGGCACCATTGATTGCCGGCAAAACATTGAGATACCTGGTTTTTAAATTCTAGTAAATCCAAAACTCGTCTGAAATTCATGAAACTTGGCATGCTATCATGGAGCGGCATCAACATGCCGTGGTAAAAAAAATCCCATTTGGGGCAGGTTTGGGTATATGCTTCTCACAACAAGCATGATGGTTTCGGTAGGGAACATCCCACCTTTGGGGACGAAACAATATCCATTGCCTCTTATTGCTTTCAAAATGTTTCTCGTGTCAACATAGAACAACAGGAGTGTCGTGTCAATTTTTGTGATTTTTCGGAGTTCGTTTGGACATTTTTATGCATTAACTGAGTTTTCAATGCATTTATGTGCATAATTGAAATTTGAACTACATGCACATGCTCCAGTGCATATAAATTGGTTGAAAATCAAATTTGTTTCCTTGGGTGCATGCTTAGGTCCCATGCAAGAAATGGGAATGAATTTCAAACACCAGGGCACCGTTGATTGCCGACAAAACGTTGAGATACTTTATTTTTAAATTCTAGTAAATCCAAAACTCGTCTGAAATTCATGAAACTTGGCATGCTATCATGGAATGGCACCCGACATGTCGTGGTATTTTTCGTGTCCATTTTGAGAGAAGGCGCACTCGAATAATGACAGCCAATGAAGGCATTTTGAAAAATAGCTGCCACTTTAATATCTCAAACGTTTCTATAATTTGAACCGTGTGCATTCTGTTAATCATTCACATGTCGCCACGTGTCTTGGTTTTAATGGCTGTAGGAGGTGCCGTGCGGACAGCTGCTTCACCTTGACTGAACGGGAGGCGTGTGAGCGCAATCCAGTCCGCAGGCTGACCAAGAGGCGTGCAAGTTGTCCTCGAATGTGTAGGCTCATAAGGAAGCGTGCAAGCTGTACGCTGCATAGGCTCACTGGGAAGCGAGTCCATTGACTTCCATGGCCACCCGCCTTCCTCTTCATGCAGGCGCCCCCCTCAGCGTCACGGGACGCCGCCGTCGAACGCTGCCTCTCAGCACCGCCAGCTGCCGTCCTTCCGCGTCCCGCCCATCGATCCCGGGACGACATGATGTTTGATTAACAAGTGAAGAACATTTTGTGCTGCATTGAAGACTTCAACAACGGCGTCCCGGAGGACGACAACGACAACGACAGCATGGCACGCCGTCTCCGCCGCTGCCGGAAATATTATTTTTCTTGGGTTTAATACTGTATCTCGATCATATGAATATAAATTCGTAGTATGACTGAATGAAAGATATGGTTTGAGCGAACTTGCGTTTTTCTCTCTTAATGTATAGACTTATCAAACGATTTTATTTGAAAAAACATCAATGGTTTTAAATATAAAACACTCATCGCAAATGTTTTAGTTAGAACACCCGTATGCAAACCGGGAGCTTCCCCGGGAAGCCAAAGGAAAATGTGTCGAGCAGGATTTTTGCGGCTCTTGATCGCAAACTTTTAGATAGAACACCGTATGCAAAGTAAGAGCAGGATTTGTGCATCTCTTCAATGCAAATGGTTCTTTTGGATGACTCGTGTGGAACCACTTACAAACAATTTGGTAAGATTTGCATCTGTCATATTGGGTATGTTGCCATTTGTCAAACGGGAAAGATTGAAATTTGTTGATCTAGTAACATTGCCATTTGTCAACCTTGTAACACTGCAATTTGTCAAAATATGAAGCTAAAAATCACTAGCAGTATCAAATTTTTGCAACTAAAATTCTGTAATTAAGCATAGATTTCATTCATAGATTAAGCAGTCATTCTTAATGTATACAAACAGTTCAACACGACAGCCGAACCGACCAAACTTTTCCCCAATTGTTGCCAACCACGTACTGAAATAGCTAGTTCAACTATATATACTAGCTAATTTTAAGTATGTTGTACAGTTCCACCACATCTATAGTCAGATGAACTAAACAAAATAGCCCCTAAATACTACTACGGAGGGGCTTTGTACTACTTTCGGCTGCCTCTCCTCTGCCGAGCACGCTCAGTAAGAGACAGAGGAGGAGGAGCCTACCAACGAGCTGGACAACTGCAATACGGTGCCTGCCGCTGCTGCAGCTTCAGTGACGCTCACCTCGAACGCCCTCTGTCGCTCCACAAGACCCCTCTCGAAGCGGTGGTTCTCCTCGTAGATCTCCTGATTCCTCGCCTCTGAGGCGACATGTGCCGTGGCCACGGCGGCGGTAAGGCTCTTTGCGTGCTCGATGAGGCACTCCTCCTCCTCTCACAGGAACTCGGTGTAGCGCGCAAGGTTGCTGACGCACGTGCGGGCATCCACCTCCGCCTCCTGCCTTCGGGCGGCGGTGGCAGAGCAGGTGATGACCCCGGCGGTCGACGATGGGCTGGCGGCCACGACAGCCGACGATGGGGTGACCGCCACGACCACCACCTCCCGCCTTCGAGCCGTGGTGGCAGAGCGGGTGATGGCAACGGTGGTCGGCAATGGGGTGGCGGCCACGACGGCCACCTCCCGCCTTCGGGCCGCGGTGGCGGAACGGGAGATGGCCCTGGCTTTCGACGGTGGTGTGGCGGCAACAGCTGCCGATGGGCAGCGGCAGCGAAGCGTGTGGTGGGTGTTCCGCGCACACCCAACAGGGACGCCATGCGCACTACACTACGCTGGGGACTGCACCGCCACCGCGGTGTAGCCTCCCAGCTGGAGCTGTCCCCTGATGAAGGCGGAGTGGCTGAGCGACGACAACGGACTGGTGCCATTGGCGATTGTGGGAGAAGCAGACAAGATAAGCTATAGGGAGGGAGGGGAAAATGTGACGCGGGACTCGACGGCCGTGAGGGTTTATATAGCAGGCCAATAAGTATTGGGATTTTGGGGGGATTTCACTGAGTCGGGTGGGAAGCTTGCGCGGGAACCTGCAAGGTTGTGCGGGAACGGTCCCACCAATGATTCATTGGCGCCACCGTTTGGCCAAAAGAACGCCCCCACGCGATGTGCAAGCTTGCGTTGTAAGCCGTCTATGACAACGGGGTGACAAGATGTGCGGGAGGAGGACGAAAGGCCACGTACACATACGGTTAATAAAAAAATGTTTGTGATTTAATTACCTATTATACCCCCGTCCTGGTTTATAAGTATGATTTAACTACTAAAATACGAATGCATGTCGCCAAAGATTATATAGTTGGATTCGTATTTGAACATAGTTTCCAACTATATAATTTTTATAACATGCATTAACATTTTGCTGGTTAAATTTGAGGGCAAAGTATGGCATAGAATATAAAGGGGACTATAGACTAGACGGAGGTAGTAACACACGGCCGCTCTCTACGCAGCGACACAACTGTCGGCCGGCTTGTAGGCGACCATTTCTTGCATGTTTAACTGCTCTATGCGTGTGGTTGCTTGCGGTTCAGGCGGTTGTGTCGTGCTCTGCTCGCAGCCCGCCACGCACGCTCTGCTCTTGCATCCCTCCGGGTGCACTTCCCTCGTCCCTCCACGCGCGCTGCCAGTGTTTGGGGACGGCGCACGATCATGCACGCGCGTGTGCATGCGGTTGCGTCGGGCGCGGCGCGACGATGTAGTTACCCGCTGCAAAAACTGCCATGCGGATGCGCCGAGAAGCCATGCCACCCGGCCCCCTTTTATTCCTGCAGCCATTTACCTTCATCTCTCGTCTCACACGAGAAAATAAGCACACCCACGAGGACACATATAGAGAGGACATCCAGCGGTTCCAATGGCGCTCCCCGTGGCTCCAATGGTGCTCCAAGCGGCCGACAACGACAATGGCGGGCAGTTCACCACACAACACGTCGTGGACTCCTACGTGAGGGGGAAGGCTCTCTTGATGGTGTACACAAATGATCCGGTCTTTGTGGAGAGCTCCATCCAAACTATGGAGCGGTTCCTTGCTGAGGACAAGTACCAAGTGGTCGGCTTCGACCTCGAGTACACCATGGGTCGTGCCGAGCACGATCAGAAGGTTGTCGTCGCCTAGTTGTGCGTGCGACATGACGTCCTCGTCTACCACTACCACCTGGCCACAAGGCCTTGCGAGCATTTCTCCAGGTTTATCAACAGCTCCAACTACAGTTTCGCTATGGTGGACACCACCAACGATCTAAAAGCGCTCAAGGTTTCGGGCTTGAAATGCCTGAATCTTGTCAACATCCAGCACCACTACAAGGTCTGGGGGAGTGATAACATCAAACTGAACTCCCTGGTTGACCTTGCCTCGGCCATCATCGACCCCTACTACGTGAAGATGAAGGAAGAGAGAAAGAAGGACAAGAATGCCTGGCACAGTGTTTGGCATGAGAGACTGGATGAAGAAGACGTCAAGTATGCGGCCAAGGACGCGTACACAAGCTACGAGATGTACAGGCAGATCATTGACATGAGGAACTGTCTTCTTCCTGCCCTAGACGAGGGATCGAGCCACAGAGCAGCGGCGGGAGCATCACAAGAAGTAGATGACTAGACGATCATTTCTCCTACTTTAGAATGCATGCAATTGTTTATTGAGGTGTGTCCGAATGATCTGTATAGTCACATATGTAATTGGACGTTTATTTCAGTTATATAATATATATACACACACATGCGATTCTTCTGTGGACAGAGCAAATCACACGGCTTATTAGCAGCAATCGCCTGTGCTATTATTGGTCTTCGCACACATTTCTGATTACGGACATGTTTGTCGCGTATCACACACATCTTGTTCTGTTGAACCGTTTCCATTGTGTTGCCTAATCACACACGGTTCATCCTAGTGAACCGTATGTTGTATATCGCACACACCTTCATCTGGCTGCCCATTTCTTTTGTTCCTCCTCGTCGCACAAAGTTAATTGAACTGAGTCGTATGCCCTGCATCCAACACGCAACTAAAATATGAACCGTGTTTGATGCATCCATCATCGCAAATGTTTTTCACCTTTTTTATGGTTCTTTTACACCACCGTTTGTGATTATGGCATCGCACACAGTTTCGTCGAAGGGTCTCTGATCGTAGTGTCGCGTTTGGACCATCCTGCAGTAGTGATGTATTTGCTTACTTTGGTGTGTGGAAATGTTATGTGTGTAGTCACTTGCGTAATTGTATGCTTAATTTGGTTATGCAATGCAATGTTGTCATTTTAAGTATATATGTTGTGCGGACAAAGAAAATCACATTGCACATGGACTAAACAATGGAACCCGTCGGTGATGTTTTCATCAATCACTCACAATTGTATACCAGCACTTGTTAACAGGAATCGTCTGTGTTGTTATAGGTATTCCCACACGTTTCCGATTACAGACCTGTTTGTCGCGTATCACACACATCGTGTTATATTGAACCGTTTCTGTTCTCTTGGCTCAAAGCAAATAGTTCATCCGAATGAACCGCATGTCGCATATCGCACACACCTTGATCTGGCTGACCATTTATTTTGTGTTGCCTAATCACAAACAGTTCATCCGAGTGAACCGTATGCTAGCTGCCCATTTCTTTTGTTCCTCCTCATCACAAATAGTTAATTGAACTGAACCGTATGCCCTACATCGCACACGCAACTAAAATTTGAAATGTGTTTGATGCATCCACCATCACAAACGTTTTGCACCTTTTTGGCGGGTTTTTTACACCACCGTTTGCGATTATTGCATCGCACACAGTTTCTTTGAAGGGTCTCTGATCGTAGTGTCACATTAGCAGCATCCTACAGTAGTGTCTCATCTCAAAGAACTCTATGAGTACATTGATCAAGGGTTTTCAGCTAGAGATTTTCAAGATCGAATCACTCCGCCTCTTCTAGCTCGTGAACCAACAACTAATTTACTTTGGTTTCAGCTGCGCAAACTGCTCGACGAGTCAGAAGCAACCTCGCCCGTAGATAAACCTGCTAAAGGGAACATTCTATCTCGCAAATCTCAATAGGATGATCCCACTGTGCCTTCATCTTCTCAGCCCCAAGCCAGTCTTGAAGGATCTGCTGCAGCTGCTTACGATGAAGATGTTCCAGCCACCTCTGAATCAGAAACTTCTTCGGGAAGTTCTTCGGGCGATGCCTCAAATGAATCAAATTCTCCTATTTTGCACTCATGTTATTCGTCACCTTTTTTACACTGGTTGACAAAAAGGGGGAGAATGACATTGAGAGTTTCGATAGATTTGCTCTGTTGGATTTGGTCTCCGTGTTTATTTGCTCTACCTTTTGAGACTATTTGTGCCACTTTATGTGATTTGATGTAAAACTTCTGATATGGGCTATAATATTAATAACCCCTCCCCCTGCACTATATTCTCTCGAAGCATTTGTTTTGCAGATGGAACTATTGACAGAAGTCATAAGTGATTGCATTATTTTCTCGTTCGATTACTTACCATCAGTGTGAATCATTACCTCGCATGACTGAAAAATCCTCCGAACAAGTTATTGAATTGCAGTGGATCTTATCTAAAATCATTAACCCTGCATATATCTAGGGGGTATATTTCATCATCGAGACAAGCAATGCAAGTTCACTCTTGTTCGATCTATATTTCACTTAACTATCTTCACTTTGATGATTATCTGTTTTGTCAACAACCGTCCAAAAAGGGGGAGATTGTTGGTGCAATGATAGGCCCCTTATGTTTTTGAGTTTGTTGACATAAACAGTATGGGACTTATGTGTTTGCCAGTGCACACAGAGTAACAGGTCCCTGAAGTATCGAGGAGTTTGATGCAAACGATGAAGATAATCTTTCTGCGTGGCAGCGAAGTAGGGATGAAAATGGAGTGGAAACTAACGGAAATTTGCAAAATGGAAATGGAACTGGAATTTTTTATGCGGAAACGGAAACAAAAATGGAATGGTGTTTTCCGGTGGAACATGCATGGAAACGGAACTTTCCGTTTCCGTGAATATGGAATTTTTGTTTTTACTATAGACATATAACTACTTTGTAGCCCTACCACCAAATAGAACACAATGACACAATTAGTAGAATGGATCTGAGGCCCAACTTCTACTACCACACATGTACTCAGCTTGACCCTATACGCAATTGTCCGATACTACTACAATACTATGCTAAGTTGCTAACATAATGGTATTATTTTGTAGCCATGTTAACAACTCATTAAATTTGTTTGTTTTGTGTATTTCTCTATGATTCAAGGGGTTTTTAAGTTCCGATCAATGCCTATTTCTGTTTCCATATCCGCATTGTATTTGCTCCGTGTCCGTTTCCGGTAGTATATGTTTCCGTATTAATTTCTAGGGTTTCTGTATTCGTTTCCGCTTCTGCAAATAAATGTGAAAACAAATATGATAGCACTCAGTTCCGTTCGTTTTCGCTCCATTTTCATCCCTGCAGCGAAGGTTATCACCGAAGATGAAGCTAACAAGAGTGACCCCTAAAAATTGCAGAAGATCAAGCAATTGGTTCGGTGCCTGTTTGAAGCATATGACTACGTTCGAGGAAAAATGAAGACGAAGTGAAGACGTACCTTTTGTTTTGTTAGTCTTCTTCTTTCATTGAGTCATAGGACCACCATACTAATAAGAAGGGTGTAGCGGTTGAAGCTTTGATCCTCTAATGCTAAACCCAAATCCTATGAAAGTTGTGGGAGAAATCTCTTTGTGCTCCGAGCAAATACTTGCAAGCAAGAGACTGTGATCTTCCTTGCTGCGAGAGATTTGACTCGGACCGAGGAGTTAGCATTACTTGTTCCTCAAGTAATGTTACCATTACTCCCAAATCCGACTATTGTGAACGTGTCGGTTGGCCATTGGCTGGACCTCGTGTCCAAAATGGTCATTTCCCATCAGGGAAGGTTGCAGCTATAAATAGCCACCCCGCGCTAGCTTTGTCCGGTGGCTGCTCCATTTGATTCTAAGAAGATTGTTGAGCAACCCACACTCTGAGCCATTTGAGTATAAAATCCACCGAGAGAAAAACCCTAGAGCCGAAGAATTAGATAGTGGTTCAGCACCACTGGAATCTAAGTTTAGTACGCTCCGCCTATTACTCTTGAGAGCTGCAAACTCTCTAGAAGGTTAGGTGTCAATTTCTTTACAGACCAATAGTGATTGTGGTTCTCGAATAAGAAGTCTGTAAAGGTTCAGAGATCGCCTTCAAGTATCTACCACGAGTAATCGACATCGGTTGATGAATCGATTGTCGAGGAGAATAGGGTGAAGAGAGTTTATCTTCCGTGTTAAGTCACAGCCCCTACAAGCACACGTAGTCCTTGTGCAGAAGGACGAACTGGTCGAACAAATACTTGGTCACCCTCAAGCATCCTCGGTTATCTCTGTCACCCATGTTTACCTTCAATGCATTTTTTGTATGATTAACCTCGATGCATGTCTTAGTTTCCCTTCGGTACTCTGCTTTCATTCATTTTGTTGTTGTATTCTCAGAGATTTTTAAGTTTTCCGAAGAAAATTTGAAACTCCCATTCCCCCCCCCCCCCTCTGGTAGACACACTTCGTTCCTACAAATGTGTGTGTCAAGGTAAATGAGAGAGAATAGGCTTGTTTAGTTAATAACTAGCATGAGCAAAACTATTTATTGTAATTTCTATTGCCATAAATTCAGTTATCATTTCTCATTAGGCATTTGGATATATTCTATTGCAGTGAGCACTATATTAATCATACATGTTTTCACGTATATTTTGATTTTAGTTTGGAAAATGCCAGCCAGCAGATGTTGGGAAACGTTGCATGGAAAACAAAAAAATTATGCACACGCAATGATCTATCCATGGATATGCATAGCAACGAGGGGGAGAGTATGTCTATGTACCCTCGTATACCGTAAGAGGAAGCATTTAACAATGTGGTTGATGTCGTCAAACTTCTTCGCGCTCCAACCGATCAAGTACCGAACGTATGGCACCTCTGCGTTCTGCACACGTTCATCTTGGTGACGTCCTCCGCCTTCTTGATCCAGCAAGACGGCGAGGTAGTAGATGAGTTCTAGCAGCACGACGGCATGGTGACGGTGATGGTGAAGTGATCTGTGCAGGGCTTCACCTAAGCACTACGAAAATATGGCCGGGGTGTAAACGGTGGAGGGGGCGCCACACACGGCTAGGCAATTGTTTGTTGTGTGCTAGGCACCCCCCTCCCACATATATATAGGTGGGTGGGAGGGAGGAGCAGCCAAAGGAGGCGCCCAAGTAGGAGGAATCCTACTTGGGGTCCATCCCAAGCCGCCACCCCAGTTTCCTTATTTGGAGTGTGGGGAAAGGCAGGGGAGGGTGCCTCCCCTTTCCTTTCTCCCATGAGAGGGAAAGGCAGGAGGGGCTGGCCCTCCCCCTTTTCCTTCCCTAGGGCTGGACAAACAAGGGAGGGGGCGCACCAGCAAGCTTGTGAGCTGGTATGTCCCCTCCTTTGGCCCATAAGGCCCATAACTTGCCAGGGGGTGCCCGAAACCCCTTCCGATGACCCGATTCCTTCCCGGTAGGCCTCGAAACACTTCTGGTGTCCAAATACCATCGTCATATATCTCAATCTTCACCTCTCGACCATTTTGAGACTCCACATCATGTCTAGGAGATGCATAGCAATGAGGTTGAACCATTATGACAACATATGTAATTCCCTTTGTCCAACGGTATGTTACTTGCCCGAGATTCGATCGTCGGTATCTTCATACCTAGTTCAATCTCAGTACCGACAAGTCTCTTTACTCATTCTGTAATACATCACATTGTGACTAAATCCTTATTCATTTGCTTGCTAGCTTATGATTTGTATTACCGAGAGGGCCTAGATATACCTCTCCGATACTTCGAGTGACAAATCCTAATCTCGATCTATGCCAACTCAACAAACACCTTCGGAGATACCTGTAGAGCATCTTTATGATCACCCAATAGTTGGGAAATGTAGCATGCAATTTCAAAACAATTCCTACGCTCACGCAAGATCTATCTAGGAGATGCATAGCAACAAGGGGGAGAGTGTGTCTACGTACCCTTGTAGACTGTAGGTGGAAGCGTTTCACAATGCGGTTGATGTAGTCAAACTTTCTTCACGCTCCACCGATCGAGTACTGAATGTATGGCACCTCCGAGTTCTGCACACGTTCAGCTCGGTTACGTCCCTTGCCTTCTTGATCCAGCAAGGTGTCGAGGTAGTAGATGAGTTCCGTCAGCACGACAGTGTGGTGACGGTGATGGTGAAGTGATCCTTGCAGGGCTTCGCCTAAGCACCGCGAGAATATGACCGAGGGTGTAAACTGTGGAGGGGGGCGCCACACATGGCAAACAATTGATGTTGTGTGTTCTAGGCGCCCCCCCTCCCCACATATATATAGGTGGGAGGGGGAGGGGAGAGGCCAGGAGACGCCCAAGGGCTGGCCGCCGTCCCCCTTGAGGTTTCCTTGCCCTGCGCCCCCTGTCATATTTGATGGAGGGGGGAGGAAAGAGGGGGGAGAGAGAAGGAAGTGGGAATCCTAATCCACACTTGCCATTCTCCCTTCCCCTTTCCTTCTCCATCCCTGGCCGGCCCATATGTGGGGCGCACCAGCCCCTTGTGGCTGGTGCATTTCCAATCTTGGCCCATAAGGCCCATATCTTTTGCCGGGGATAACCTGATATATACCCGGTACCATCCGAAGCACTTTCGGAGTCCGAATACTATTGTCCTATATATCAATATTTACCTCTCGACCATGTCGAGACTCCTCCTCATGTCTGTGATCTCATCCCAAACACCGAACAACATTCGGTCACAAAATCACATAACTCATATAATACAATATTGTCAACGAATGTTAAGCGTGCGGTCCCTGCGGGTTCGAGAACTATGTAGACATGACCGAGACACCTCTCCGGTCAATAACCAATAGCGGAACTTGGATGCTCATATTGGCTCCTGCATATTCTACAAAGATCTTTATCGGTCGAACCATTATGACAACATATGTTATTCCCTTTGTCCATCGGTATGTTACTTGCCCGAGATTCGATCGTCGGTATCCACATACCTAGTTCAATATTGTTACCGGCAAGTCTCTTTACTCATTCCGCAATACATCATCCTGTAACTAACTCATTAGTCACTTTCCTTGCAAGGCTTCTTATGATGTGCATTACCGAGAGGGCCTAGAGATACCTCTCTGATACTCGAAGTGATAAATCCTAAACTCGATCTATGCCAAGCCAACAAACACCTTCGGAGATACCTGTAGAGCATCTTTATGATCACCCAGTTATGTTGTGACTTTTGATAGCACACAAGGCATTCCTCCGGTATCCGAGAGTTGCATAATCTCATAGTCGAAGGAATATGTATTTGACATGAAGAAAGCAATAGCAATAAAACTGAACGATCATTATGCTAAGCTAACGGATGGGTCTTGTCCATCACATCATTCTCCTAATGATGTGATCCCGTTATCAAATGACAACTCATGTCTATGGTTAGGAAACCTTAACCATCTTTGATCAACGAGCTAGTCTAGTAGAGGATCACTAGGGACACGGTGTTCGTTTATGTATTCACACATGTATTAAGGTTTCCGATCAATACAATTCTAGCATGAATAATAAACCTGTATCATGAATAAGAAAATATAAAATAACAACTTTATTATTGCCTCTAGGGAATATTTCCTTCACCAGTTACGTTGTGACGCTTGATAGCACACAAGGTATTCCTCCGGTATCCGGGAGTTGCATAATCTCATAGTCGAAGGAATATGTATTTGACATGAAGAAACCAATAGCAATAAACTGAACTATCATTATGCTAAGCTAACGGATGGGTCTTGTCCATCACATCATTCTCCTAATGATGTGATCCCGTTATCAAATGACAACACATGTCCATGGTTAGGAAACTTTAACCATCTTTGAACAACGAGCTAGTCTAGTAGAGGCTTACTAGGGACACGGTGTTTGTTTATGTATTCACACATGTATTTAAGTTTCCGATCAATACAGTTCTAGCATGAATAATAAATCTTTATCATGAATAAGGAAATATAATATAAAATAACAACTTTATTATTGCCCCTAGGGCATATTTCCTTCAGTCTCCCACTTGCACAAGAGTCAATAATCTAGTTCACATCACCATGTGATTTCACACCCATAGTTCACATCGTCATGTGACCAACACCCAAAGAGTTTACTAGAGTCAATAATCTAGTTCACATCGCCATGTGATTAATGATACGTCTCCAACGTATCTACTTTTTCTCATGCTTTTCCTCTTGTTTTGGACTCTAATTTGCATGATTTGAATGAAACTAACCAAGGACTGACGATGTTTTCAGCAGAACTACCATGGTGTTGTTTTTGTGTAGAAATAAAAGTTCTCGGAATGGAACGAAACTTTGTGAGGATTTTTTATACCAATAATAAGAATTTCTGGAGCCAAGACCCACCAGAGAAGGGCCCCTAGGTGGGCACAACCCACCAGGGCGCGCCCCTCTCTCCTGGCATGCCCAGGCGGGTTGTACCCACCTGGTGGCCCCGTTGATGACCCCCGTGATACTATAAAATCAAATTATTCCAGAAAAAACAAGGAGAAAGAATTATGGCGATCCATGAGACGGAGCCGCCGCCAAGCCCTGTTCTTCCTCGGGAGGGCAGATCCGGAGTCCGTTTGGGGCTCCGGAGAGGGGATCTTCGTTCTTCATCATCACCAACCCTTCTCCATCGCCAATTCCATGATGCTCCCCACCGGGAGTGAGTAATTCCTTCCTAGGCTCGCTGGTCGGTGAGGAGTTGGATGAGATTCATCATATAATCGAGTTAGTTTTGTTAGGGCCTGATCCCTAGTATCCACTATGTTCTTATATTGATGTTGCTATGACTTTGCCATGCTTAATTCTTGCCACTTTGGGCCCGGGTGCCATGATTTCGGATCTGAACCGTTTATGTTATCATCATTATATCCATGTTCTAGATCCAATCTTGCAAGTTATAGTCACCTACTACGTTTTATGATCCGGCAACCCCGGAGTGACAACAACCGGGCCCACTCCCAGTGATGATCATAGTTCGAGGAGTTCATGTATTCACTATGTGTTAATGCTTTGTTCCGGTTCTCTATTAAAAGGATGCCTTAATATCCCTTAGTTTCCAATATGGACCCCGCTGTCATGGGAGGGTAGGATAAAAGATGTCATGCAAGTTCTTTTAATAAAGCACGTATGACTATTTACGGAATACATGCCTACATTATATCGATGAACTGGAGCTAGTGCCGTATCGCCCTAGGTTATAACTATCACATGATGAATATCATCCAACAAGTCACCGACCCGATGCCTACGAACTTTTCCATATTGTTTCTGCTAAGTTACTACTTCTATCATCACTGTTACACTTGCTACAAAATTACTGCTATCACTGTTACTGTTACTATTGCTGCTGTCACTACTATCAAAACTATCAAACTACTTTGCTACTGATCACTTTGCTGTAGATAATTAATCTCCAGGTGTGGTTGAATTGACAACTCAGCTGCTAATACCTTCAAATATTCTTTGGCTCCCCTTGTGTCGAATCTATAAATTTGGGTTGAATACTCTACCCTCGAAAACTGTTGCGATCCCCTATACTTGTGGGTTATCAAGACCTTTTTTTGGCGCCGTTGCCAGGGAACATAGCTATATTTGTTGAGTCACTTGGGATTATTATCATATTATCACTATGAAGAATCTGAAGGATCCAAAGACTAAGCTTTATCCATCTAAGACGAGGGGAGGTAAGAAACTGCCATCCAGTTCTGCCTTAGATTCACCTTCTGTTATGAGTAAACTTGCAACACCACCGCATGCTATTAATCCTAATATGTCGCAAGTTATTTATGATGCTACTTCCACTATGAATGATGCTTATGATGATGCTAGTACCTTGCTTGCTAATGATGATGTGCCACTTGGTGATTTTCTTGATGAACAAATTGCTAGAGTAATACAACATGATGTTGTGGAATCTGATAATGAGCTTGAAACTGAAATTCCTGAAACACCTGCTAGAACTAGCCTTGCTAGATATGAATTGCCTAAGGTGCCGGAAGGTTATGTTATGAGTGAATAAGAAACTAGAGATATTCTTGCTTGTAATGATAGAGATAATCTAGAGAAACTATTATGCAAGTATAAAGAAAAATCTCTGAATGCTAGGATGAAATGTGATCCAAAGTTTGCTACTTCACCTATCTTTATTGATGATAGGGATTATGAATTCTCTGTTGACCCAGAGTTAATTACTCTGGTCAGATCTGATCCTTTCCATGGTTATGAAACTGAAACTGTTGTGGCACATCTTACTAAGTTGAATGATATAGCCACCTTTTTACTCATGATGAGAAAACTCGTTATTACTTTATTCTCAAATTATTTCCTTTCTCATTAAAGGGTGATGCTAAAGCATGGTACAATACTCTTACTCCTGGTTGTGTGCGTAGTCCCCGGGATATGGTTTATTACTTCTCTGAAAAATATTTTCCTACTCATATGAAACAGGTTGCCTTACAGGAAATATTTAACTTTGCTCAAACTAAAGAAGAGAGTCTCCCACAAGCTTG